>NW_025958525.1:0-42973 GCF_023159225.1 Perognathus longimembris pacificus | reverse complement strand
CTGAATCTTTATCTTTACAAGGTCGACCTCAGAACTTTGTTCAGTTTGTCTCGGTGACGGATAATGGAAGGAAGGGCAGGCAACTGGTCGACTTCATTTAAATAAACAAATATAAAATAAGATAAACTCTCAGGAATAGATAAATAATAACAAAAATATTGTAAAGTGGAGAAAGCAAGAGCGCGCGAATGCACTCAAGCAAACACAAACAGCACAGCACGATGCGTATTTTTTATTAAAAATTGACAAAATGAATCAAAAATAAATCAAAAATAAAAATAAGTGGAAAAGGCGAGAGGGTGCGCGAGCACACAGGAGCAAAGACAAGCAGCGCAGCTTGATGCGTAGTAAAAAAAATAATAAATAGACAACTGGTCGACCTCATTAGAATAAAAACCCAAAAGATTAGATAGACAAACAAACAAACACATAAATGTGGAGAGAAGGGCAGTGCGCGCAGGAGCAAAGGTAAACAGCAGACAGACCTGAATCCTTATCTTCACAAGGTCGACCTCAGAACTTTGTTCAGTTTGTCTCGGTGACGGATAATGGAAGGAAGGGCAGGCAACTGGTCGACTTCATTTAAATAAACAAATAAAAAATAAGATAAACTCTCAGGAATAGATAAATAATAACAAAAAAATTGTAAAGTGGAGAAACGAGAGCGCGCGAATGCACTCAAGCAAACAGAAACAGCACAGCACGATGCGTATTTTTTTTTAAAATTGACAAAATAAATAAAAAATAAATCAAAAATAAAAATAAGTGGAAAAGGCGAGAGTGCGCGAGCACACAGGAGCAAAGACAAGCAGCGCAGCTTGATGCGTAGTAAAAAAAATAATAAATAGACAACTGGTCGACCTCATTAGAAATAAAAACCCAAAAGATTAGATAGACAAACAAACAAACACATAAATGTGGAGAGAAGGGCAGTGCGCGCAGGAGCAAAGGTAAACAGCAGACAGACCTGAATCCTTATCTTCACAAGGTCGACCTCAGAACTTTGTTCAGTTTGTCTCGGTGACGGATAATGGAAGGAAGGGCAGGCAACTGGTCGACTTCATTTAAATAAACAAATAAAAAATAAGATAAACTCTCAGGAATAGATAAATAATAACAAAAAAATTGTAAAGTGGAGAAAGCGGAGAGCGCGCGAATGCACTCAAGCAAACAGAAACAGCACAGCACGATGCGTATTTTTTTTTAAATTGACAAAATAAATCAAAAATAAAATAAGTGGAAAAGGCGAGAGTGCGCGAGCACACAGGAGCAAAGACAAGCAGCGCAGCTTGATGCGTAGTAAAAAAAAATAATAAATAGACAACTGGTCGACCTCATTAGAAATAAAAAACCCAAAAGATTAGATAGACAAACAAACAAACACATAAATGTGGAGAGAAGGGCAGTGCGCGCAAGAGCAAAGGTAAACAGCAGACAGTCCTGAATCCTTATCTTTACAAGGTCGACCTCAGAACTTTGTTCAGTTTGTCTCGGTGACGGATAATGGAAGGAAGGGCAGGCAACTGGTCGACTTCATTTAAATAAACAAATAAAAAATAAGATAAACTCTCAGGAATAGATAAATAATAACAAAAAAATTGTAAAGTGGAGAAAGCGAGAGCGCGCGAATGCATTCAAGCAAACAGAAACAGCACAGCACGATGCGTATTTTTTTTTAAATTGACAAAATAAATCCAAAAAAATCAAAAATAAAAATAAGTGGAAAAGGCGAGAGTGCGCGAGCACACAGGAGCAAAGACAAGCAGCGCAGCTTGATGCGTAGTAAAAAAAATAATAAATAGACAAACTGGTCGACCTCATTAGAAATAAAAACCCAAAAGATTAGATAGACAAACAAACAAACACATAAATGTGGAGAGAAGGGCAGTGCGCGCAGGAGCAAAGGTAAACAGCAGACAGACCTGAATCCTTATCTTCACAAGGTCGACCTCAGAACTTTGTTCAGTTTGTCTCGGTGACGGATAATGGAAGGAAGGGCAGGCAACTGGTCGACTTCATTTAAATAAACAAATAAAAAATAAGATAAACTCTCAGGAATAGATAAATAATAACAAAAAAATTGTAAAGTGGAGAAAGCGAGAGCGCGCGAATGCACTCAAGCAACAGAACAGCACAGCACGATGCGTATTTTTTTTTAAATTGACAAAATAAATCAAAAATAAAAATAAGTGGAAAAGGCGAGAGTGCGCGAGCACACAGGAGCAAAGACAAGCAGCGCAGCTTGATGCGTAGTAAAAAAAAATAATAAATAGACAACTGGTCGACCTCATTAGAAATAAAAACCCAAAAGATTAGATAGACAAACAAACAAACACATAAATGTGGAGAGAAGGGCAGTGCGCGCAAGAGCAAAGGTAAACAGCAGACAGTCCTGAATCCTTATCTTTACAAGGTCGACCTCAGAACTTTGTTCAGTTTGTCTCGGTGACGGATAATGGAAGGAAGGGCAGGCAACTGGTCGACTTCATTTAAATAAAAAAATAAAAAATAAGATAAACTCTCAGGAATAGATAAATAATAACAAAAAAATTGTAAAGTGGAGAAAGCGAGAGCGCGCGAATGCATTCAAGCAAACAGAAACAGCACAGCACGATGCGTATTTTTTTTTAAATTGACAAAATAAATCCAAAAAAATCAAAAATAAAAATAAGTGGAAAAGGCGAGAGTGCGCGAGCACACAGGAGCAAAGACAAGCAACGCAGCTTGATGCGGAGTAAAAAAATAATAAATAGACAACTGGTCGACCTCATTAGAAATAAAAACCCAAAAGATTAGATAGACAAACAAACAAACACATAAATGTGGAGAGAAGGGCAGTGCGCGCAGGAGCAAAGGTAAACAGCAGACAGACCTGAAGCCTTATCTTTACAAGGTCGACCTCAGAACTTTGTTCAGTTTGTCTCGGTGACGGATAATGGAAGGAAGGGCAGGCAACTGGTCGACTTCATTTAAATAAACAAATAAAAAATAAGATAAACTCTCAGGAATAGATAAATAATAACAAAAATATTGTAAAGTGGAGAAAGCAAGAGCGCGCGAATGCACTCAAGCAAACACAAACAGCACAGCACGATGCGTATTTTTTTTTAAAAATTGACAAAATGAATCAAAAATAAATCAAAAATAAAAATAAGTGGAAAAGGCGAGAGTGCGCGAGCACACAGGAGCAAAGACAAGCAGCGCAGCTTGATGCGTAGTAAAAAAAATAATAAATAGACAACTGGTCGACCTCATTAGAAATAAAAACCCAAAAGATTAGATAGACAAACAAACAAACACATAAATGTGGAGAGAAGGGCAGTGCGCGCAGGAGCAAAGGTAAACAGCAGACAGACCTGAATCCTTATCTTCACAAGGTCGACCTCAGAACTTTGTTCAGTTTGTCTCGGTGACGGATAATGGAAGGAAGGGCAGGCAACTGGTCGACTTCATTTAAATAAACAAATAAAAAATAAGATAAACTCTCAGGAATAGATAAATAATAACAAAAAAATTGTAAAGTGGAGAAAGCCAGAGCGCGCGAATGCACTCAAGCAAACAGAAACAGCACAGCACGATGCGTATTTTTTTTTAAAATTGACAAAATAAATAAAAAATAAATCAAAAATAAAAATAAGTGGAAAAGGCGAGAGTGCGCGAGCACACAGGAGCAAAGACAAGCAGCGCAGCTTGATGCGTAGTAAAAAAAATAATAAATAGACAACTGGTCGACCTCATTAGAAATAAAAACCCAAAAGATTAGATAGACAAACAAACAAACACATAAATGTGGAGAGAAGGGCAGTGCGCGCAGGAGCAAAGGTAAACAGCAGACAGACCTGAATCCTTATCTTCACAAGGTCGACCTCAGAACTTTGTTCAGTTTGTCTCGGTGACGGATAATGGAAGGAAGGGCAGGCAACTGGTCGACTTCATTTAAATAAACAAATAAAAAATAAGATAAACTCTCAGGAATAGATAAATAATAACAAAAAAATTGTAAAGTGGAGAAAGCGAGAGCGCGCGAATGCATTCAAGCAAACAGAAACAGCACAGCACGATGCGTATTTTTTTTTAAATTGACAAAATAAATCCAAAAAAATCAAAAATAAAAATAAGTGGAAAAGGCGAGAGTGCGCGAGCACACAGGAGCAAAGACAAGCAACGCAGCTTGATGCGTAGTAAAAAAAATAATAAATAGACAACTGGTCGACCTCATTAGAAATAAAAACCCAAAAGATTAGATAGACAAACAAACAAACACATAAATGTGGAGAGAAGGGCAGTGCGCGCAGGAGCAAAGGTAAACAGCAGACAGACCTGAAGCCTTATCTTTACAAGGTCGACCTCAGAACTTTGTTCAGTTTGTCTCGGTGACGGATAATGGAAGGAAGGGCAGGCAACTGGTCGACTTCATTTAAATAAACAAATAAAAAATAAGATAAACTCTGAGGAATAGATAAATAATAACAAAAATATTGTAAAGTGGAGAAAGCAAGAGCGCGCGAATGCACTCAAGCAAACACAAACAGCACAGCACGATGCGTATTTTTTTTTAAAAATTGACAAAATGAATCAAAAATAAATCAAAAATAAAAATAAGTGGAAAAGGCGAGAGTGCGCGAGCACACAGGAGCAAAGACAAGCAGCGCAGCTTGATGCGTAGTAAAAAAAATAATAAACAGACAACTGGTCGACCTCATTAGAAATAAAAACCCAAAAGATTAGATAGACAAACAAACAAACACATAAATGTGGAGAGAAGGGCAGTGCGCGCAGGAGCAAAGGTAAACAGCAGACAGACCTGAATCCTTATCTTCACAAGGTCGACCTCAGAACTTTGTTCAGTTTGTCTCGGTGACGGATAATGGAAGGAAGGGCAGGCAACTGGTCGACTTCATTTAAATAAACAAATAAAAAATAAGATAAACTCTCAGGAATAGATAAATAATAACAAAAAAATTGTAAAGTGGAGAAAGCGAGAGCGCGCGAATGCACTCAAGCAAACAGAAACAGCACAGCACGATGCGTATTTTTTTTTAAAATTGACAAAATAAATAAAAAATAAATCAAAAATAAAAATAAGTGGAAAAGGCGAGAGTGCGCGAGCACACAGGAGCAAAGACAAGCAGCGCAGCTTGATGCGTAGTAAAAAAAATAATAAATAGACAACTGGTCGACCTCATTAGAAATAAAAACCCAAAAGATTAGATAGACAAACAAACAAACACATAAATGTGGAGAGAAGGGCAGTGCGCGCAGGAGCAAAGGTAAACAGCAGACAGACCTGAATCCTTATCTTCACAAGGTCGACCTCAGAACTTTGTTCAGTTTGTCTCGGTGACGGATAATGGAAGGAAGGGCAGGCAACTGGTCGACTTCATTTAAATAAACAAATATAAAATAAGATAAACTCTCAGGAATAGATAAATAATAACAAAAAATTGTAAAGTGGAGAAAGCGAGAGCGCGCGAATGCACTCAAGCAAACACAAACAGCACGGCACGATGCGTATTTTTTTTTAAAATTGACAAATAAATCAAAAATAAATCAAAAATAAAAATAAGTGGAAAAGGCGAGAGTGCGCGAGCACACAGGAGCAAAGACAAGCAGCGCAGCTTGATGCGTAGTAAAAAAAATAATAAATAGACAACTGGTCGACCTCATTAGAAATAAAAACCCAAAAGATTAGATAGACAAACAAACAAACACATAAATGTGGAGAGAAGGGCAGTGCGCGCAGGAGCAAAGGTAAACAGCAGACAGACCTGAATCCTTATCTTTACAAGGTCGACCTCAGAACTTTGTTCAGTTTGTCTCGGTGACGGATAATGGAAGGAAGGGTAGGCAACTGGTCGACTTCATTTAAATAAACAGATAAAAAATAAGATAAACTCTCAGGAATAGATAAATAATAACAAAAAAATTGTAAAGTACAGAAAGCGAGATCGCGCGAATGCACTCAAGCAAACACAAACAGCACAGCACGATGCGTATTTTTTTTAAAATTGACAAAATAAATCAAAAATAAATCAAAAATAAAAATAAGTGGAAAAGGCGAGAGTGCGCGAGCACACAGGAGCAAAGACAAGCAGCGCAGCTTGATGCGTAGTAAAAAAAATAATAAATAGACAACTGGTCGACCTCATTAGAAATAAAAACCCAAAAGATTAGATAGACAAACAAACAAACACATAAATGTGGAGAGAAGGGCAGTGCGCGCAGGAGCAAAGGTAAACAGCAGACAGACCTGAATCCTTATCTTTACAAGGTCGACCTCAGAACTTTGTTCAGTTTGTCTCGGTGACGGATAATGGAAGGAAGGGCAGGCAACTGGTCGACTTCATTTAAATAAACAAATAAAAAATAAGATAAACTCTCAGGAATAGATAAATAATAACAAAAAAATTGTAAAGTGGAGAAAGCGAGAGCGCGCGAATGCACTCAAGCAAACACAAACAGCACAGCACGATGCGTATTTTTTTTAAAAATTGACAAAATAAATCAAAAATAAATCAAAAATAAAAATAAGTGGAAAAGGCGAGAGTGCGCGAGCACACAGGAGCAAAGACAAGCACCGCAGCTTGATGCGTAGTAAAAAAAAGAATAAATAGACAACTGGTCGACCTCATTAGAAATAAAAACCCAAAAGATTAGATAGACAAACAAACAAACACATAAATGTGGAGAGAAGGGCAGTGCTCGCAGGAGCAAAGGTAAACAGCGGACAGACCTGAATCCTTATCTTTACAAGGTCGACCTCAGAACTTTGTTCAGTTTGTCTCGGTGACGGATAATGGAAGGAAGGGCAGGCAACTGGTCGACTTCATTTAAATAAACAAATAAAAAATAAGATAAACTCTCAGGAATAGATAAATAATAACAAAAAAATTGTAAAGTGGAGAAAGCGAGAGCGCGCGAATGCACTCAAGCAAACACAAACAGCACAGCACGATGCGTATTTTTTTTTAAATTGACAAAATAAATCAAAAATAAATCAAAAATAAAAATAAGTGGAAAAGGCGAGAGTGCGCGAGCACACAGGAACAAAGACAAGCAGCGCAGCTTGATGCGTAGTAAAAAAAAATAATAAATAGACAACTGGTCGACCTCATTAGAAATAAAAACCCAAAAAATTAGATAGACAAACAAACAAACACATAAATGTGGAGAGAAGGGCAGTGCGCGCAGGAGCAAAGGTACACAGCAGACAGACCTGAATCCTTATCTTTACAAGGTCGACCTCAGAACTTTGTTCAGTTTGTCTCGGTGACGGATAATGGAAGGAAGGGCAGGCAACTGGTCGACTTCATTTAAATAAACAAATATAAATTAAGATAAACTCTCAGGAATAGATAAATAATAACAAAAAAATTGTAAAGTGGAGAAAGCGAGAGCGCGCGAATGCACTCAAGCAAACACAAACAGCACAGCACGATGCGTATTTTTTTTTAAATTGACAAATAAATCAAAAATAAATCAAAAATAAAAATAAGTGGAAAAGGCGAGAGTGCGCGAGCACACAGGAGCAAAGACAAGCAGCGCAGCTTGATGCGTAGTAAAAAAAATAATAAATAGACAACTGGTCGACCTCATTAGAAATAAAAACCCAAAAGATTAGATAGACAAACAAACAAACACATAAATGTGGAGAGAAGGGCAGTGCGCGCAGGAGCAAAGGTAAACAGCAGACAGACCTGAATCCTTATCTTTACAAGGTCGACCTCAGAACTTTGTTCAGTTTGTCTCGGTGACGGATAATGGAAGGAAGGGTAGGCAACTGGTCGACTTCATTTAAATAAACAGATAAAAAATAAGATAAACTCTCAGGAATAGATAAATAATAACAAAAAAATTGTAAAGTACAGAAAGCGAGATCGCGCGAATGCACTCAAGCAAACACAAACAGCACAGCACGATGCGTATTTTTTTTTAAATTGACAAAATAAATCAAAAATAAATCAAAAATAAAAATAAGTGGAAAAGGCGAGAGTGCGCGAGCACACAGGAGCAAAGACAAGCAGCGCAGCTTGATGCGTAGTAAAAAAAATAATAAATAGACAACTGGTCGACCTCATTAGAAATAAAAACCCAAAAGATTAGATAGACAAACAAACAAACACATAAATGTGGAGAGAAGGGCAGTGCGCGCAGGAGCAAAGGTAAACAGCAGACAGACCTGAATCCTTATCTTTACAAGGTCGACCTCAGAACTTTGTTCAGTTTGTCTCGGTGACGGATAATGGAAGGAAGGGCAGGCAACTGGTCGACTTCATTTAAATAAACAAATAAAAAATAAGATAAACTCTCAGGAATAGATAAATAATAACAAAAAATTGTAAAGTGGAGAAAGCGAGAGCGCGCGAATGCACTCAAGCAAACACAAACAGCACAGCACGATGCGTATTTTTTTTTAAATTGACAAAATAAATCAAAAATAAAAATAAGTGGAAAAGGCGAGAGTGCGCGAGCACACAGGAGCAAAGACAAGCAGCGCAGCTTGATGCGTAGTAAAAAAAAGAATAAATAGACAACTGGTCGACCTCATTAGAAATAAAAACCCAAAAGATTAGATAGACAAACAAACAAACACATAAATGTGGAGAGAAGGGCAGTGCGCGCAGGAGCAAAGGTAAACAGCAGACATACCTGAATCCTTATCTTTACAAGGTCGACCTCAGAACTTTGTTCAGTTTGTCTCGGTGACGGATAATGGAAGGAAGGGCAGGCAACTGGTCGACTTCATTTAAATAAACAAATAAAAAATAAGATAAACTCTCAGGAATAGATAAATAATAACAAAAAAATTGTAAAGTGGAGAAAGCGAGAGCGCGCGAATGCACTCAAGCAAACACAAACAGCACAGCACGATGCGTATTTTTTTTTAAATTGACAAAATAAATCAAAAATAAATCAAAAATAAAAATAAGTGGAAAAGGCGAGAGTGCGCGAGCACACAGGAGCAAAGACAAGCAGCGCAGCTTGATGCGTAGTAAAAAAAAATAATAAATAGACAACTGGTCGACCTCATTAGAAATAAAAACCCAAAAAATTAGATAGACAAACAAACAAACACATAAATGTGGAGAGAAGGGCAGTGCGCGCAGGAGCAAAGGTACACAGCAGACAGACCTGAATCCTTATCTTTACAAGGTCGACCTCAGAAATTTGTTCAGTTTGTCTCGGTGACGGATAATGGAAGGAAGGGCAGGCAACTGGTCGACTTCATTTAAATAAACAAATATAAAATAAGATAAACTCTCAGGAATAGATAAATAATAACAAAAAATTGTAAAGTGGAGAAAGCGAGAGCACGCGAATGCACTCAAGCAAACACAAACAGCACAGCACGATGCGTATTTTTTTTTAAAATTGACAAATAAATCAAAAATAAATCAAAAATAAAAATAAGTGGAAAAGGCGAGAGTGCGCGAGCACACAGGAGCAAAGACAAGCAGCGCAGCTTGATGCGTAGTAAAAAAAATAATAAATAGACAACTGGTAGACCTCATTAGAAATAAAAACCCAAAAGATTAGATAGACAAACAAACAAACACATAAATGTGGAGAGAAGGGCAGTGCGCGCAGGAGCAAAGGTAAACAGCAGACAGACCTGAATCCTTATCTTTACAAGGTCGACCTCAGAACTTTGTTCAGTTTGTCTCGGTGACGGATAATGGAAGGAAGGGCAGGCAACTGGTCGACTTCATTTAAATAAACAAATAAAAAATAAGATAAACTCTCAGGAATAGATAAATAATAACAAAAAAATTGTAAAGTACAGAAAGCGAGATCGCGCGAATGCACTCAAGCAAACAAAAACAGCACAGCACGATGCGTATTTTTTTTTAAATTGACAAAATAAATCAAAAATAAATCAAAAATAAAAATAAGTGGAAAAGGCGAGAGTGCGCGAGCACACAGGAGCAAAGACAAGCAGCGCAGCTTGATGCGTAGTAAAAAAAATAATAAATAGACAACTGGTCGACCTCATTAGAAATAAAAACCCAAAAGATTAGATAGACAAACAAACAAACACATAAATGTGGAGAGAAGGGCAGTGCGCGCAGGAGCAAAGGTAAACAGCAGACAGACCTGAATCCTTATCTTTACAAGGTCGACCTCAGAACTTTGTTCAGTTTGTCTCGGTGACGGATAATGGAAGGAAGGGTAGGCAACTGGTCGACTTCATTTAAATAAACAGATAAAAAATAAGATAAACTCTCAGGAATAGATAAATAATAACAAAAAAATTGTAAAGTACAGAAAGCGAGATCGCGCGAATGCACTCAAGCAAACACAAACAGCACAGCACGATGCGTATTTTTTTTTAAATTGACAAAATAAATCAAAAATAAATCAAAAATAAAAATAAGTGGAAAAGGCGAGAGTGCGCGAGCACACAGGAGCAAAAACAAGCAGCGCAGCTTGATGCGTAGTAAAAAAATAATAAATAGACAACTGGTCGACCTCATTAGAAATAAAAACCCAAAAGATTAGATAGACAAACACACAAACACATAAATGTGGAGAGAAGGGCAGTGCGCGCAGGAGCAAAGGTAAACAGCAGACAGACCTGAATCCTTATCTTTACAAGGTCGACCTCAGAACTTTGTTCAGTTTGTCTCGGTGACGGATAATGGAAGGAAGGGCAGGCAACTGGTCGACTTCATTTAAATAAACAAATAAAAAATAAGATAAACTCTCAGGAATAGATAAATAATAACAAAAAAATAGTAAAGTACAGAAAGCGAGATCGCGCGAATGCACTCAAGCAAACAAAAACAGCACAGCACGATGCGTATTTTTTTTTAAATTGACAAAATAAATCAAAAATAAATCAAAAATAAAAATAAGTGGAAAAGGCGAGAGTGCGCGAGCACACCGGAGCAAAGACAAGCAGCGCAGCTTGATGCGTAGTAAAAAAAATAATAAATAGACAACTAGTCGACCTCATTAGAAATAAAAACCCAACAGATTAGATAGACAAACAAACAAACACATAAATGTGGAGAGAAGGGCAGTGCGCGCAGGAGCAAAGGTAAACAGCAGACAGACCTGAATCCTTATCTTTAAAAGGTCGACCTCAGAACTTTGTTCAGTTTGTCTCGGTGAGGGATAATGGAAGGAAGGGCAGGCAACTGGTCGACTTCATTTAAATAAACAAATAAAAAATAAGATAAACTCTTAGGAATAGATAAATAATAACAAAAAATTGTAAAGTGGAGAAAGCGAGAGCGCGCGAATGCACTCAAGCAAACACAAACAGCACAGCACGATGCGTATTTTTTTTTAAATTGACAAAATAAATCAAAAATAAATCAAAAATAAAAATAAGTGGAAAAGGCGAGAGTGCGCGAGCACACAGGAGCAAAGACAAGCAGCGCAGCTTGATGCGTAGTAAAAAAAATAATAAATAGACAACTGGTCGACCTCATTAGAAATAAAAACCCAAAAGATTAGATAGACAAACAAACAAACACATAAATGTGGAGAGAAGGGCAGTGCGCGCAGGAGCAAAGGTAAACAGCAGACAGACCTGAATCCTTATCTTTACAAGGTCGACCTCAGAACTTTGTTCAGTTTGTCTCGGTGACGGATAAAGGAAGGAAGGGTAGGCAACTGGTCGACTTCATTTAAATAAACAGATAAAAAATAAGATAAACTCTCAGGAATAGATAAATAATAACAAAAAAATTGTAAAGTACAGAAAGCGAGATCGCGCGAATGCACTCAAGCAAACACAAACAGCACAGCACGATGCGTATTTTTTTTTAAATTGACAAAATAAATCAAAAATAAATCAAAAATAAAAATAAGTGGAAAAGGCGAGAGTGCGCGAGCACACAGGAGCAAAGACAAGCAGCGCAGCTTGATGCGTAGTAAAAAAAATAATAAATAGACAACTGGTCGACCTCATTAGAAATAAAAACCCAAAAAATTAGATAGACAAACAAACAAATACATAAATGTGGAGAGAAGGGCAGTGCGCGCAGGAGCAAATGTAAACAGCAGACAGATCTGAATCCTTATCTTTACAAGGTCGACCTCAGAACTTTGTTCAGTTTGTCTCGGTGACGGATAATGGAAGGAAGGGCAGGCAACTGGTCGACTTCATTTAAATAAACAAATAAAAATAAGATAAACTCTCAGGAATAGATAAATAATAACAAAAAATTGTAAAGTGGAGAAAGCGAGAGCGCGCGAATGCACTCAAGCAAACACAAACAGCACAGCACGATGCGTATTTTTTTTAAATTGACAAAATAAATCAAAAATAAAAATAAGTGGAAAAGGCGAGAGTGCGCGAGCACACAGGAGCAAAGACAAGCAGCGCAGCTTGATGCGTAGTAAAAAAAATAATAAATAGACAACTGGTCGACCTCATTAGAAATAAAAACCCAAAAGATTAGATAGACAAACAAACAAACACATAAATGTGGAGAGAAGGGCAGTGCGCGCAGGAGCAAAGGTAAACAGCAGACAGACCTGAATCCTTATCTTTACAAGGTCGACCTCAGAACTTTGTTCAGTTTGTCTCGGTGACGGATAATGGAAGGAAGGGCAGGCAACTGGTCGACTTCATTTAAATAAACAAATAAAAAATAAGATAAACTCTCAGGAATAGATAAATAATAACAAAAAAATTGTAAAGTGGAGAAAGCGAGAGCGCGCGAATGCACTCAAGCAAACACAAACAGCACAGCACGATGCGTATTTTTTTAAATTGACAAAATAAATCAAAAATAAATCAAAAATAAAAATAAGTGGAAAAGGCGAGAGTGCGCGAGCACACAGGAGCAAAGACAAGCAGCGCAGCTTGATGCGTAGTAAAAAAAATAATAAATAGACAACTGGTCGACCTCATTAGAAATAAAAACCCAAAAGATTAGATAGACAAACAAACAAACACATAAATGTGGAGAGAAGGGCAGTGCGCGCAGGAGCAAAGGTAAACAGCAGACATACCTGAATCCTTATCTTTACAAGGTCGACCTCAGAACTTTGTTCAGTTTGTCTCGGTGACGGATAATGGAAGGAAGGGCAGGCAACTGGTCGACTTCATTTAAATAAACAAATAAAAAATAAGATAAACTCTCAGGAATAGATAAATAATAACAAAAAATTGTAAAGTGGAGAAAGCGAGAGCGCGCGAATGCACTCAAGCAAACACAAACAGCACAGCACGATGCGTATTTTTTTTTAAATTGACAAAATAAATCAAAAATAAATCAAAAATAAAAATAAGTGGAAAAGGCGAGAGTGCGCGAGCACACAGGAGCAAAGACAAGCAGCGCAGCTTGATGCGTAGTAAAAAAAAATAATAAATAGACAACTGGTCGACCTCATTAGAAATAAAAACCCAAAAAATTAGATAGACAAACAAACAAACACATAAATGTGGAGAGAAGGGCAGTGCGCGCAGGAGCAAAGGTACACAGCAGACAGACCTGAATCCTTATCTTTACAAGGTCGACCTCAGAACTTTGTTCAGTTTGTCTCGGTGACGGATAATGGAAGGAAGGGCAGGCAACTGGTCGACTTCATTTAAATAAACAAATATAAAATGAGATAAACTCTCAGGAATAGATAAATAATAACAAAAAATTGTAAAGTGGAGAAAGCGAGAGCGCGCGAATGCACTCAAGCAAACACAAACAGCACAGCACGATGCGTATTTTTTTTTTAAATTGACAAATAAATCAAAAATAAATCAAAAATAAAAATAAGTGGAAAAGGCGAGAGTGCGCGAGCACACAGGAGCAAAGACAAGCAGCGCAGCTTGATGCGTAGTAAAAAAAATAATAAATAGACAACTGGTCGACCTCATTAGAAATAAAAACCCAAAAGATTAGATAGACAAACAAACAAACACATAAATGTGGAGAGAAGGGCAGTGCGCGCAGGAGCAAAGGTAAACAGCAGACAGACCTGAATCCTTATCTTTACAAGGTCGACCTCAGAACTTTGTTCAGTTTGTCTCGGTGACGGATAATGGAAGGAAGGGTAGGCAACTGGTCGACTTCATTTAAATAAACAGATAAAAAATAAGATAAACTCTCAGGAATAGATAAATAATAACAAAAAAATTGTAAAGTACAGAAAGCGAGATCGCGCGAATGCACTCAAGCAAACACAAACAGCACAGCACGATGCGTATTTTTTTTTAAATTGACAAAATAAATCAAAAATAAATCAAAAATAAAAATAAGTGGAAAAGGCGAGAGTGCGCGAGCACACAGGAGCAAAGACAAGCAGCGCAGCTTGATGCGTAGTAAAAAAAATAATAAATAGACAACTGGTCGACCTCATTAGAAATAAAAACCCAAAAAATTAGATAGACAAACAAACAAATACATAAATGTGGAGAGAAGGGCAGTGCGCGCAGGAGCAAATGTAAACAGCAGACAGATCTGAATCCTTATCTTTACAAGGTCGACCTCAGAACTTTGTTCAGTTTGTCTCGGTGACGGATAATGGAAGGAAGGGCAGGCAACTGGTCGACTTCATTTAAATAAACAAATAAAAATAAGATAAACTCTCAGGAATAGATAAATAATAACAAAAAATTGTAAAGTGGAGAAAGCGAGAGCGCGCGAATGCACTCAAGCAAACACAAACAGCACAGCACGATGCGTATTTTTTTTAAATTGACAAAATAAATCAAAAATAAAAATAAGTGGAAAAGGCGAGAGTGCGCGAGCACACAGGAGCAAAGACAAGCAGCGCAGCTTGATGCGTAGTAAAAAAAATAATAAATAGACAACTGGTCGACCTCATTAGAAATAAAAACCCAAAAGATTAGATAGACAAACAAACAAACACATAAATGTGGAGAGAAGGGCAGTGCGCGCAGGAGCAAAGGTAAACAGCAGACAGACCTGAATCCTTATCTTTACAAGGTCGACCTCAGAACTTTGTTCAGTTTGTCTCGGTGACGGATAATGGAAGGAAGGGCAGGCAACTGGTCGACTTCATTTAAATAAACAAATAAAAAATAAGATAAACTCTCAGGAATAGATAAATAATAACAAAAAAATTGTAAAGTGGAGAAAGCGAGAGCGCGCGAATGCACTCAAGCAAACACAAACAGCACAGCACGATGCGTATTTTTTTAAATTGACAAAATAAATCAAAAATAAATCAAAAATAAAAATAAGTGGAAAAGGCGAGAGTGCGCGAGCACACAGGAGCAAAGACAAGCAGCGCAGCTTGATGCGTAGTAAAAAAAATAATAAATAGACAACTGGTCGACCTCATTAGAAATAAAAACCCAAAAGATTAGATAGACAAACAAACAAACACATAAATGTGGAGAGAAGGGCAGTGCGCGCAGGAGCAAAGGTAAACAGCAGACATACCTGAATCCTTATCTTTACAAGGTCGACCTCAGAACTTTGTTCAGTTTGTCTCGGTGACGGATAATGGAAGGAAGGGCAGGCAACTGGTCGACTTCATTTAAATAAACAAATAAAAAATAAGATAAACTCTCAGGAATAGATAAATAATAACAAAAAAATTGTAAAGTGGAGAAAGCGAGAGCGCGCGAATGCACTCAAGCAAACACAAACAGCACAGCACGATGCGTATTTTTTTTTAAATTGACAAAATAAATCAAAAATAAATCAAAAATAAAAATAAGTGGAAAAGGCGAGAGTGCGCGAGCACACAGGAGCAAAGACAAGCAGCGCAGCTTGATGCGTAGTAAAAAAAAATAATAAATAGACAACTGGTCGACCTCATTAGAAATAAAAACCCAAAAAATTAGATAGACAAACAAACAAACACATAAATGTGGAGAGAAGGGCAGTGCGCGCAGGAGCAAAGGTACACAGCAGACAGACCTGAATCCTTATCTTTACAAGGTCGACCTCAGAACTTTGTTCAGTTTGTCTCGGTGACGGATAATGGAAGGAAGGGCAGGCAACTGGTCGACTTCATTTAAATAAACAAATATAAAATGAGATAAACTCTCAGGAATAGATAAATAATAACAAAAAATTGTAAAGTGGAGAAAGCGAGAGCGCGCGAATGCACTCAAGCAAACACAAACAGCACAGCACGATGCGTATTTTTTTTTAAATTGACAAATAAATCAAAAATAAATCAAAAATAAAAATAAGTGGAAAAGGCGAGAGTGCGCGAGCACACAGGAGCAAAGACAAGCAGCGCAGCTTGATGCGTAGTAAAAAAAATAATAAATAGACAACTGGTCGACCTCATTAGAAATAAAAACCCAAAAGATTAGATAGACAAACAAACAAACACATAAATGTGGAGAGAAGGGCAGTGCGCGCAGGAGCAAAGGTAAACAGCAGACAGACCTGAATCCTTATCTTTACAAGGTCGACCTCAGAACTTTGTTCAGTTTGTCTCGGTGACGGATAATGGAAGGAAGGGCAGGCAACTGGTCGACTTCATTTAAATAAACAAATAAAAAATAAGATAAACTCTCAGGAATAGATAAATAATAACAAAAAAATTGTAAAGTACAGAAAGCGAGATCGCGCGAATGCACTCAAGCAAACAAAAACAGCACAGCACGATGCGTATTTTTTTTAAATTGACAAAATAAATCAAAAATAAATCAAAAATAAAAATAAGTGGAAAAGGCGAGAGTGCGCGAGCACACAGGAGCAAAGACAAGCAGCGCAGCTTGATGCGTAGTAAAAAAAATAATAAATAGACAACTGGTCGACCTCATTAGAAATAAAAACCCAAAAGATTAGATAGACAAACAAACAAACACATAAATGTGGAGAGAAGGGCAGTGCGCGCAGGAGCAAAGGTAAACAGCAGACAGACCTGAATCCTTATCTTTACAAGGTCGACCTCAGAACTTTGTTCAGTTTGTCTCGGTGACGGATAATGGAAGGAAGGGTAGGCAACTGGTCGACTTCATTTAAATAAACAGATAAAAAATAAGATAAACTCTCAGGAATAGATAAATAATAACAAAAAAATTGTAAAGTACAGAAAGCGAGATCGCGCGAATGCACTCAAGCAAACACAAACAGCACAGCACGATGCGTATTTTTTTTTTAAATTGACAAAATAAATCAAAAATAAATCAAAAATAAAAATAAGTGGAAAAGGCGAGAGTGCGCGAGCACACAGGAGCAAAGACAAGCAGCGCAGCTTGATGCGTAGTAAAAAAAATAATAAATAGACAACTGGTCGACCTCATTAGAAATAAAAACCCAAAAGATTAGATAGACAAACAAACAAACACATAAATGTGGAGAGAAGGGCAGTGCGCGCAGGAGCAAAGGTAAACAGCAGACAGACCTGAATCCTTATCTTTACAAGGTCGACCTCAGAACTTTGTTCCGTTTGTCTCGGTGACGGATAATGGAAGGAAGGGCAGGCAACTGGTCGACTTCATTTAAATAAACAAATAAAAAATAAGATAAACTCTCAGGAATAGATAAATAATAACAAAAAAATTGTAAAGTACAGAAAGCGAGAGCGCGCGAATGCACTCAAGCAAACAAAAACAGCACAGCACGATGCGTATTTTTTTTTAAATTGACAAAATAAATCAAAAATAAATCAAAAATAAAAATAAGTGGAAAAGGCGAGAGTGCGCGAGCACACCGGAGCAAAGACAAGCAGCGCAGCTTGATGCGTAGTAAAAAAAATAATAAATAGACAACTAGTCGACCTCATTAGAAATAAAAACCCAACAGATTAGATAGACAAACAAACAAACACATAAATGTGGAGAGAAGGGCAGTGCGCGCAGGAGCAAAGGTAAACAGCAGACAGACCTGAATCCTTATCTTTAAAAGGTCGACCTCAGAACTTTGTTCAGTTTGTCTCGGTGACGGATAATGGAAGGAAGGGCAGGCAACTGGTCGACTTCATTTAAATAAACAAATAAAAAATAAGATAAACTCTTAGGAATAGATAAATAATAACAAAAAATTGTAAAGTGGAGAAAGCGAGAGCGCGCGAATGCACTCAAGCAAACACAAACAGCACAGCACGATGCGTATTTTTTTTTAAATTGACAAAATAAATCAAAAATAAATCAAAAATAAAAATAAGTGGAAAAGGCGAGAGTGCGCGAGCACACAGGAGCAAAGACAAGCAGCGCAGCTTGATGCGTAGTAAAAAAAATAATAAATAGACAACTGGTCGACCTCATTAGAAATAAAAACCCAAAAGATTAGATAGACAAACAAACAAACACATAAATGTGGAGAGAAGGGCAGTGCGCGCAGGAGCAAAGGTAAACAGCAGACAGACCTGAATCCTTATCTTTACAAGGTCGACCTCAGAACTTTGTTCAGTTTGTCTCGGTGACGGATAATGGAAGGAAGGGTAGGCAACTGGTCGACTTCATTTAAATAAACAGATAAAAAATAAGATAAACTCTCAGGAATAGATAAATAATAACAAAAAAATTGTAAAGTACAGAAAGCGAGATCGCGCTAATGCACTCAAGCAAACACAAACAGCACAGCACGATGCGTATTTTTTTTTAAATTGACAAAATAAATCAAAAATAAATCAAAAATAAAAATAAGTGGAAAAGGCGAGAGTGCGCGAGCACACAGGAGCAAAGACAAGCAGCGCAGCTTGATGCGTAGTAAAAAAAAAAATAAATAGACAACTGGTCGACCTCATTAGAAATAAAAACCCAAAAAATTAGATAGACAAACAAACAAATACATAAATGTGGAGAGAAGGGCAGTGCGCGCAGGAGCAAATGTAAACAGCAGACAGATCTGAATCCTTATCTTTACAAGGTCGACCTCAGAACTTTGTTCAGTTTGTCTCGGTGACGGATAATGGAAGGAAGGGCAGGCAACTGGTCGACTTCATTTAAATAAACAAATAAAAATAAGATAAACTCTCAGGAATAGATAAATAATAACAAAAAATTGTAAAGTGGAGAAAGCGAGAGCGCGCGAATGCACTCAAGCAAACACAAACAGCACAGCACGATGCGTATTTTTTTTAAATTGACAAAATAAATCAAAAATAAAAATAAGTGGAAAAGGCGAGAGTGCGCGAGCACACAGGAGCAAAGACAAGTAGGGCAGCTTGATGCGTAGTAAAAAAAATAATAAATAGACAACTGGTCGACCTAATTAGAAATAAAAACCCAAAAGATTAGATAGACAAACAAACAAACACATAAATGTGGAGAGAGGGGCAGTGCGCGCAGGAGCAAAGGTAAACAGCAGACATACCTGAATCCTTATCTTTACAAGGTCGACCTCAGAACTTTGTTCAGTTTGTCTCGGTGACGGATAATGGAAGGAAGGGCAGGCAACTGGTCGACTTCATTTAAATAAACAAATAAAAAATAAGATAAACTCTCAGGAATAGATAAATAATAACAAAAAAATTGTAAAGAGGAGAAAGCGAGAGCGCGCGAATGCACTCAAGCAAACACAAACAGCACAGCACGATGCGTATTTTTTTTTAAAATTGACAAAATAAATCAAAAATAAATCAAAAATAAAAATAAGTGGAAAAGGCGAGAGTGCGCGAGCACACAGGAGCAAAGACAAGCAGCGCAGCTTGATGCGTAGTAAAAAAAATAATAAATAGACAACTGGTAGACCTCATTAGAAATAAAAACCCAAAAGATTAGATAGAGAAACAAACAAACACATAAATGTGGAGAGAAGGGCAGTGCGCGCAGGAGCAAAGGTAAACAGCAGACAGACCTGAATCCTTACTTTACAAGGTCGACTTCAGAACTTTGTTCAGTTTGTCTCGGTGACGGATAATGGAAGGAAGGGCAGGCAACTGGTCGACTTCATTTAAACAAACAAATAAAAAATAAGATAAACTCTCAGGAATAGATAAATAATAACAAAAAAATTGTAAAGTGGAGAAAGCGAGAGCACGCGAATGCACTCAAGCAAACACAAACAGCACAGCACGATGCGTATTTTTTTTTAAATTGACAAAATAAATAAAAAATAAATAAAAAATAAAAATAAGTGGAAAAGGCGAGAGTGCGCGAGCACACAGGAGCAAAGACAAGCAGCGCAGCTTGATGCGTAGTAAAAAAAATAATAAATAGACAACTGGTCGACCTCATTAGAAATAAAAACCCAAAAGATTAGATAGACAAACAAACAAACACATAAATGTGGAGAGAAGGGCAGTGCGCGCAGGAGCAAAGGTAAACAGCAGACAGACCTGAATCCTTATCTTTACAAGGTCGACCTCAGAACTTTGTTCAGTTTGTCTCGGTGACGGATAATGGAAGGAAGGGCAGGCAACTGGTCGACTTCATTTAAATAAACAAATAAAAAATAAGATAAACTCTCAGGAATAGATAAATAATAACAAAAAAATTGTAAAGTGGAGAAAGCGGGAGCGCGCGAATGCACTCAAGCAAACACAAACAGCAAAGCACGATGCGTATTTTTTTTAAATTGACAAAATAAATCAAAAATAAATCAAAAATAAAAATAAGTGGAAAAGGAGAGAGTACGCGAGCACACAGGAGCAAAGACAAGCAGCGCAGCTTGATGCGTAGTAAAAAAAATAATAAATAGACAACTGGTCGACCTCATTAGAAATAAAAACCCAAAAGATTAGATAGACAAACAAACAAACACATAAATGTGGAGAGAAGGGCAGTGCGCGCAGGAGCAAAAGTAAACAGCAGACAGACCTGAATCCTTATCTTTACAAGGTCGACCTCAGAACTTTGTTCAGTTTGTCTCGGTGACGGATAATGGAAGGAAGGGCAGGTAACTGGTCGACTTAATTTAAATAAACAAATAAAAAATAAGATAAACTCTCAGGAATAGATAAATAATAACAAAAAAATTGTAAAGTGGAGAAAGCGAGAGCGGGCGAATGCACTCAAGCAAACACAAACAGCACAGCACGATGCGTTTTTTTTTTTAAATTGACAAAATAAATCAAAAATAAAAATAAGTGGAAAAGGCGAGAGTGCGCGAGCACACAGGAGCAAAGACAAGCAGCGCAGCTTGATGCGTAGTAAAAAAAATAATAAATAGACAACTGGTCGACCTCATTAGAAATAAAAACCCAAAAGATTAGATAGACAAACAAACACATAAATGTGGAGAGAAGGGCAGTGCGGGCAGGAGCAAAGGTAAACAGCAGACAGACCTGAATCCTTATCTTTACAAGGTCGACCTCACAACTTTGTTCAGTTTGTCTCGGTGACGGATAATGGAAGGAAGGGCAGGCAACTGGTCCACATCATTTAAATAAACAAATAAAAAATAAGATAAACTCTCAGGAATAGATAAATAATAACAAAAAACTTGTAAAGTGGAGAAAGCTAGAGCACGCGAATGCACTCAAGCAAACACAAACAGCACAGCACGATGCGTATTTTTTTTAAAAATTGACAAAATAAATCAAAAATAAATCAAAAATAAAAATAAGTGGAAAAGGCGAGAGTGCGCGAGCACATAGGAGCAAAGACAAGCAGCGCAGCTTGATGCGTAGTAAAAAAAATAATAAATAGACAACTGGTCGACCTCATTAGAAATAAAAACACGAAAGATTAGATAGACAAACAAACAAACACATAAATGTGGAGAGAAGGGCAGTGCGCGCAGGAGCAAAGGTAAACAGCAGACAGATCTGAATCCTTATCTTTACAAGGTCGACCTCAGAACTTTGTTCAGTTTGTCTCGGTGACGGATAATAGAAGGAAGGGCAGGCAACTGGTCGACTTCATTTAAATAAACAAATAAAAAATAAGATAAACTCTCAGGAATAGATAAATAATAACAAAAAAATTGTAAAGTGGAAAAAGCGAGAGCGCGCGAATGCACTCAAGCAAACACAAACAGCACAGCACGATGCGTATTTTTTTTTAAAATTGACAAATTAAATCAAAAATAAAAATAAGTGGAAAAGGCGAGAGTGCGCGAGCACACAGGAGCAAAGACAAGCAGCGCAGCTTGATGCGAAGTAAAAAAAATAATAAATAGACAACTGGTCGACCTCATTAGAAATAAAAACCCAAAAGATTAGATAGACAAACAAACAAACACATAAATGTGGAGAGAAGGGCAGTGCGCGCAGGAGCAAAGGTAAACAGCAGACAGACCTGAATCCTTATCTTTACAAGGTCGACCTCAGAACTTTGTTCAGTTTGTCTCGGTGACGGATAATGGAAGGAAGGGCAGGCAACTGGTCGACTTCATTTAAATAAACAAATAAAAAATAAGATAAACTCTCAGGAATAGATAAATAATAACAAAAAAATTGTAAAGTGGAGAAAGCGAGAGCGCGCGAATGCACTCAAGCAAACACAAACAGCACAGCACGATGCGTATTTTTTTTTTAAATTGACAAATTAAATCAAAAATAAAAATAAGTGGAAAAGGCGAGAGTGCGCGAGCACACAGGAGCAAAGACAAGCAGCGCAGCTTGATGCGTAGTAAAAAAAATAATAAATAGACAACTGGTCGACCTCATTCGAAATAAAAACACGAAAGATTAGATAGACAAACAAACACATAAATGTGGAGAGAAGGGCAGTGCGCGCAGGAGCAAAGGTAAACAGCAGACAGACCTGAATCCTTATCTTCACAAGGTCGACCTCAGAACTTTGTTCAGTTTGTCTCGGTGACGGATAATGGAAGGAAGGGCAGGCAACTGGTCGACTTCATTTAAATAAACAAATAAAAAATAAGATAAACTCTCAGGAATAGATAAATAATAACAAAAAAATTGTAAAGTGGAGAAAGCGAGAGCGCGCGAATGCACTCAAGCAAACAGAAACAGCACGGCACGATGCGTATTTTTTATTAAAATTGACAAAATGGATCAAAAATAAATCAAAAATAAAAATAAGGGGAAAAGGCGAGAGTGCGCGAGCACACAGGAGCAAAGACAAGCAGCGCAGCTTGATGCGTAGTAAAAAAAATAATAAATAGACAACTGGTCGACCTCATTAGAAATAAAAACCCAAAAGATTAGATAGACAAACAAACAAACACATAAATGTGGAGAGAAGGGCAGTGCGCGCAGGAACAAAGGTAAACAGCAGACAGACCTGAATCCTTATCTTTACAAGGTCGACCTCAGAACTTTGTTCAGTTTGTCTCGGTGACGGATAATGGAAGGAAGGGCAGGCAACTGGTCGACTTCATTTAAATAAACAAATAAAAAATAAGATAAACTCTCAGGAATAGATAAATAATAACAAAAAAATTGTAAAGTGGAGAATGCGAGAGCGCGCAAATGCACTCAAGCAAACACAAACAGCACAGCACGATGCGTATTTTTTTTAAATTGACAAAATAAATCAAAAATAAATCAAAAATAAAAATAAGTGGAAAATGCGAGAGTGCGCGAGCACACAGGAGCAAAGACAAGCAGCGCAGCTTGATGCGTAGTAAAAAAAATAATAAATAGACAACTGGTCGACCTCATTAGAAATAAAAACCCAAAAGATTAGATAGACAAACAAACACATAAATGTGGAGAGAAGGGCAGTGCGCGCAGGAGCAAAGGTAAACAGCAGACAGACCTGAATCCTTATCTTTACAAGGTCGACCTCACAACTTTGTTCAGTTTGTCTCGGTGACGGATAATGGAAGGAAGGGCAGGCAACTGGTCCACATCATTTAAATAAACAAATAAAAAATAAGATAAACTCTCAGGAATAGATAAATAGTAACAAAAAACTTGTAAAGTGGAGAAAGCGAGAGCACGCGAATGCACTCAAGCAAACACAAACAGCACAGCACGATGCGTATTTTTTTTAAAAATTGACAAAATAAATCAAAAATAAATCAAAAATAAAAATAAGTGGAAAAGGCGAGAGTGCGCGAGCACACAGGAGCAAAGACAAGCAGCGCAGCTTGATGCATAGTAAAAAAATAATAAATAGACAACTGGTCGTCCTCATTAGAAATAAAAACCCAAAAGATTAGATAGACAAACAAACAAACACATAAATGTGGAGAGAAGGGCAGTGCGCGCAGGAGCAAAGGTAAACAGCAGACAGACCTGAATCCTTATCTTTACAAAGTCGACCTCAGAACTTTGTTCAGTTTGTCTCGGTGACGGACAATGGAAGGAAGGGTAGGCAACTGGTCGACTTCATTTAAATAAACAAATAAAAAATAAGATAAACTCTCAGGAATAGATAAATAATAACAAAAAAATTGTAAAGTACAGAAAGCGAGAGCGCGCGAATGCACTCAAGCAAACAGAAACAGCACAGCACGATGCGTATTTTTTTTTTAAATTGACAAAATAAATCAAAAATAAAAATAAGTGGAAAAGGCGAGAGTGCGCGAGCACACAGGAGCAAAGACAAGCAGCGCAGCTTCATGCGTAGTAAAAAAAAATAATAAATAGACAACTGGTCGACCTCATTAGAAATAAAAACCCAAAAGATTAGATAGACAAACAAACAAACACATAAATGTGGAGAGAAGGGCAGTGCGCGCAGGAGCAAAGGTAAACAGCAGACAGTCCTGAATCCTTATCTTTACAAGGTCGACCTCAGAACTTTGTTCAGTTTGTCTCGGTGACGGATAATGGAAGGAAGGGCAGGCAACTGGTCGACTTCATTTAAATAAACAAATAAAAAATAAGATAAACTCTCAGGAATAGATAAATAATAACAAAAAAATTGTAAAGTGGAGAAAGCGAGAGCGCGCGAATGCACTCAAGCAAACACAAACAGCACAGCACGATGCATATTTTTTTTAAAATTGACAAAATAAATCAAAAATAAATCAAAAATAAACATAAGTTGAATAGGCGAGAGTGCGCGAACACACAGGAGCAAAGACAAGCAGCGCAGCTTGATGCGTAGTAAAAAAAATAATAAATAGACAACTGGTCGACCTCATTAGAAATAAAAACCCAAAAGATTAGATAGACAAACAAACAAACACATAAATGTGGAGAGAAGGGCAGTGCGCGCAGGAGCAAAGGTAAACAGCAGACAGACCTGAATCCTTATCTTTACAAGGTCGACCTCAGAACTTTGTTCAGTTTGTCTCGGTGACGGATAATGGAAGGAAGGGCAGGCAACTGGTCGACTTCATTTAAATAAACAAATAAAAAATAAGATAAACTCTCAGGAATAGATAAATAATAACAAAAAAATTGTAAAGTGGAGAAAGCGAGAGCGCGCGAATGCATTCAAGCAAACACATACAGCACGGCACGAGGCGTATTTTTTATTAAAATTGACAAAATAAATCAAAAATAAATCAAAAATAAAAATAAGTGCAAAAGGCGAGAGTGCGCGAGCACACAGGAGCAAAGACAAGCAGCGCAGCTTGATGCGTAGTAAAAAAAATAATAAATAGACAACTGGTCGACCTCATTAGAAATAAAAACCCAAAAGATTAGATAGACAAACAAACAAACACATAAATGTGGAGAGAAGGGCAGTGCGCGCAGGAGCAAAGGTAAACAGCAGACAGACCTGAATCCTTATCTTTACAAGGTCGACCTCAGAACTTTGTTCAGTTTGTCTCGGTGACGGATAATGGAAGGAAGGGTAGGCAACTGGTCGAGTTCATTTAAATAAACAAATAAAAAATAAGATAAACTCTCAGGAATAGATAAATAATAACAAAAAAATTGTAAAGTACAGAAAGCGAGATCGCGCGAATGCACTCAAGCAAACACAAACAGCACAGCACGATGCGTATTTTTTTTTAAATTGACAAAATAAATCAAAAATAAATCAAAAATAAAGATAAGTGGAAAAGGAGAGAGTGCGCAAGCACACAGGAGCAAAGACAAGCAGCGCAGCTTGATGCGTAGTAAAAAAAATAATAAATAGACAACTGGTCGACCTCATTAGAAATAAAAACCCAAAAAATTAGATAGACAAACAAACAAATACATAAATGTGGAGAGAAGGGCAGTGCGCGCAGGAGCAAATGTAAACAGCAGACAGATCTGAATCCTTATCTTTACAAGGTCGACCTCAGAACTTTGTTCAGTTTGTCTCGGTGACGGATAATGGAAGGAAGGGCAGGCAACTGGTCGACTTCATTTAAATAAACAAATAAAAAATAAGATAAACTCTCAGGAATAGATAAATAATAACAAAAAATTGTAAAGTGGAGAAAGCGAGAGCGCGCGAATGCACTCAAGCAAACACAAACAGCACAGCACGATGCGTATTTTTTTTTAAATTGACAAAATAAATCAAAAATAAAAATAAGTGGAAAAGGCGAGAGTGCGCGAGCACACAGGAGCAAAGACAAGCAGCGCAGCTTGATGCGTAGTAAAAAAAATAATAAATAGACAACTGGTCGACCTCATTAGAAATAAAAACCCAAAAGATTAGATAGACAAACAAACAAACACATAAATGTGGAGAGAAGGTCAGTGCGCGCAGGAGCAAAGGTAAACAGCAGACAGACCTGAATCCTTACTTTACAAGGTCGACCTCAGAACTTTGTTCAGTTTGTCTCGGTGACGGATAATGGAAGAAAGGGCAGGTAATTGGTCGACTTCATTTAAATAAACAAATAAAAAATAAGATAAACTCTCAGGAATAGATAAATAATAAAAAACAAATTGTAAAGTGGAGAAAGCGAGAGCGCGCGAATGCACTCAAGCAAACACAAACAGCACAGCACGATGCGTATTCTTTTTTTAAATTGACAAAATAAATAAAAAATAAATCAAAAATAAAAATAAGTGGAAAAGGCGAGAGTGCGCGAGCACACAGGAGCAAAGACAAGCAGCGCAGCTTGATGCGTAGTAAAAAAAATAATAAATAGACAACTGGTCGACCTCATTAGAAATAAAAACCCAAAAGATTAGATAGACAAACAAACAAACACATAAATGTGGAGAGAAGGGCAGTGCGCGCAGGAGCAAAGGTAAACAGCAGACAGACGTGAATCCTAATCTTTACAACGTCGACCTCAGAACTTTGTTCAGTTTGTCTCGGTGACGGATAATGGAAGGAAGGGCAGGCAACTGGTCGACTTCACTTAAATAAACAAATAAAAAATAAGATAAACTCTCAGGAATAGATAAATAATAACAAAATTTGTAAAGTGGAGAAAGCGAGAGCGCGCGAATGCACTCAAGCAAACACAAACAGCACAGCACGATGCGTATTTTTTTTTAAAATTGACAAAATAAATCAAAAATAAATCAAAAATAAAAATAAGTGGAAAAGGCGAGAGTGCGCGAGCACACAGGAGCAAAGACAAGCAGCGCAGCTTGATGCGTAGTAAAAAAAGTAATAAATAGACAACTGGTCGACCTCATTAGAAATAAAAACCCAAAAGATTAGATAGACAAACAAACAAACACATAAATGTGGAGAGAAGGGCAGTGCGCGCAGGAGCAAAGATAAACAGCAGACAGACCTGAATCCTTACTTTACAAGGTCGACCTCAGAACTTTGTTCAGTTTGTCTCGGTGACGGATAATGGAAGGAAGGGCAGGCAACTGGTCGACTTCATTTAAACAAACAAATAAAAAATAAGATAAACTCTCAGGAATAGATAAATAATAACAAAAAAATTGTAAAGTGGAGAAAGCGAGAGCGCGCGAATGCACTCAAGCAAAGACAAACAGCACAGCACGATGCGTATTTTTTTTTAAATTGACAAAATAAATCAAAAATAAATCAAAAATAAAAATAAGTGGAAAAGGCGAGAGTGCGCGAGCACACAGGAGCAAAGACAACAGCGCAGCTTGATGCGTAGTAAAAAAAATAATAAATAGACAACTGGTCGACCTCATTAGAAATAAAGACCCAAAAGATTAGATAGACAAACAAACAAACACATAAATGTGGAGAGAAGGGCAGTGCGCGCAGGAGCAAAGGTAAACAGCAGACAGACCTGAATCCTTATCTTTACAAGGTCGACCTCAGAACTTTGTTCAGTTTGTCTCGGTGACGGATAATGGAAGGAAGGGCAGGCAACTGGTCGACTTCATTTAAATAAACAAATAAAAAATAAGATAAACTCTCAGGAATAGATAAATAATAACAAAAAAATTGTAAAGTGGAGAAAGCGAGAGCGCGCGAATGCACTCAAGCAAACACAAACAGCACAGCACGATGCGTATTTTTTTTTAAATTGACAAAATAAATAAAAAATAAATCAAAAATAAAAATAAGTGGAAAAGGCGAGAGTGCGCGAGCACACAGGAGCAAAGACAAGCAGCGCAGCTTGATGCGTAGTAAAAAAAATAATAAATAGACAACTGGTCGACCTCATTAGAAATAAAAGCCCAAAAGATTAGATAGACAAACAAACAAACACATAAATGTGGAGAGAAGGGCTGTGCGCGCAGGAGCAAAGGTAAACAGCAGACAGACCTGAATCCTTATCTTTACAAGGTCGAACTCAGAATTTTGTTCAGTTTGTCTCGGTGACGGATAATGGAAGGAAGGGCAGGCAACTGGTCGACTTCATTTAAATAAACAAATAAAAAATAAGATAAACTCTCAGGAATAGATAAATCATAACAAAAAATTGTAAAGTGGAGAAAGCGAGAGCGCCCGATTGCACTCAATCAAACACAAACAGCACAGCACGATGCGTATTTTTTTTAAATTGACAAAATAAATCAAAAATAAATCAAAAATGAAAATAAGTGGAAAAGGCGAGAGTGCGCGAGCACAAAGGAGCAAAGACAAGCAGCACAGTTTGATGTGTAGTGAAAAAAAATAATAAATAGACAACTGGTCGACCTCATTAGAAATAAAAACCCAAAAGATTAGATAGACAAACAAACAAACACATAAATATGGAGAGAAGGGCAGTGCGGGCAGGAACAAAGGTAAACAGCAGACAGACCTGAATCCTTATCTTTACAAGGTCGACCTCAGAACTTTGTTCAGTTTGTCTCGGTGACGGATAATGGAAGGAAGGGCAGGCAACTGGTCGACTTCATTTAAATAAACAAATAAAAAATAAGATAAACTCTCAGGAATAGATAAATAATAACAAAACAATTGTAAAGTGGAGAAAGCGAGAGCGCGCGAATGCACTCAAGCAAACACAAACAGCACAGAACGATGCGTATTTTTTTTTAAATTGACAAAATAAATCAAAAATAAATCAAAAATAAAAATAAGTGGAAAGTCGAGAGTGCGCGAGCACACAGGAGCAAAGACAAGCAGCGCAGCTTGATGCATAGTAAAAAAATAATAAATAGACAACTGGTCGACCTCATTAGAAATAAAAACCCAAAAGATTAGATAGACAAACAAACAAACACATTAATGTGGAGAGAAGGGCAGTGCGGGCAGGAGCAACGGTAAACAGCAGACAGACCTGAATCCTTATCTTTACAAGGTCGACCTCAGAACTTTGTTCAGTTTGTCTCGGTGACGGATAATGGAAGGAAGGGCAGGCAACTGGTCGACTTCATTTAAACAAACAAATAAAAAATAAGATAAACTCTCAGGAATAGATAAATAATAACAAAAAAATTGTAAAGTGGAGAAAGTGAGAGCGCGCGATTGCACTCAATCAAACACAAACAGCACAGCACGATGCGTATTTTTTTTAAATTGACAAAATAAATCAAAAATAAATCAAAAATGAAAATAAGTGGAAAAGGCGAGAGTGCGCGAGCACAAAGGAGCAAAGACAAGCAGCACAGTTTGATGTGTAGTGAAAAAAAATAATAAATAGACAACTGGTCGACCTCATTAGAAATAAAAACCCAAAAGATTAGATAGACAAACAAACAAACACATAAATGTGGAGAGAAGGGCAGTGCGGGCAGGAACAAAGGTAAACAGCAGACAGACCTGAATCCTTATCTTTACAAGGTCGACCTCAGAACTTTGTTCAGTTTGTCTCGGTGACGGATAATGGAAGGAAGGGCAGGCAACTGGTCGACTTCATTTAAATAAACAAATAAAAAATAAGATAAACTCTCAGGAATAGATAAATAATAACAAAAAAAGTGTAAAGTGGAGAAAGCGAGAGCGCGCGAATGCACTCAAGCAAACACAAACAGCACAGCACGATGCGTATTTTTTTTTAAATTGACAAAATAAATAAAAAATAAATCAAAAATAAAAATAAGTGGAAAAGGCGAGAGTGCGCGAGCACACAGGAGCAAAGACAAGCAGCGCAGCTTGATGCATAGTAAAAAAATAATAAATAGACAACTGGTCGACCTCATTAGAAATAAAAACCCAAAAGATTAGATAGACAAACAAACAAACACATAAATGTGGAGAGAAGGGCAGTGCGGGCAGGAGCAAAGGTAAACAGCAGACAGACCTGAATCCTTATCTTTACAAGGTCGACCTCAGAACTTTGTTCAGTTTGTCTCGGTGACGGATAATGGAAGGAAGGGCAGGCAACTGGTCGACTTCATTTAAACAAACAAATAAAAAATAAGATAAACTCTCAGGAATAGATAAATAATAACAAAAAAATTGTAAAGTGGAGAAAGTGAGAGCGCGCGATTGCACTCAATCAAACACAAACAGCACAGCACGATGCGTATTTTTTTTAAATTGACAAAATAAATCAAAAATAAATCAAAAATGAAAATAAGTGGAAAAGGCGAGAGTGCGCGAGCACAAAGGAGCAAAGACAAGCAGCACAGTTTGATGTGTAGTGAAAAAAAATAATAAATAGACAACTGGTCGACCTCATTAGAAATAAAAACCCAAAAGATTAGATAGACAAACAAACAAACACATAAATGTGGAGAGAAGGGCAGTGCGGGCAGGAACAAAGGTAAACAGCAGACAGACCTGAATCCTTATCTTTACAAGGTCGACCTCAGAACTTTGTTCAGTTTGTCTCGGTGACGGATAATGGAAGGAAGGGCAGGCAACTGGTCGACTTCATTTCAATAAACAAATAAAAAATAAGATAAACTCTCAGGAATAGATAAATAATAACAAAACAATTGTAAAGTGGAGAAAGCGAGAGCGCGCGAATGCACTCAAGCAAACACAAACAGCACAGAACTATGCGTATTTTTTTTTAAATTGACAAAATAAATCAAAAATAAATCAAAAATAAAAATAAGTGGAAAAGGCGAGAGTGCGCGAGCACACAGGAGCAAAGACAAGCAGCGCAGCTTGATGCGTAGTAAAAAAAATAATAAATAGACAACTGGTCGACCTCATTAGAAATAAAAACCCAAAAGATTAGATAGACAAACAAACAAACACATAAATGTGGAGAGAAGGGCAGTGCGGGCAGGAGCAAAGGTAAACAGCAGACAGACCTGAATCCTTATCTTCACAAGGTCGACCTCAGAACTTTGTTCAGTTTGTCTCGGTGACGGATAATGGAAGGAAGGGCAGGCAACTGGTCGACTTCATTTAAATAAACAAATAAAAAATAAGATAAACTCTCAGGAATAGATAAATAATAACAAAAAAAGTGTAAAGTGGAGAAAGCGAGAGCGCGAGAATGCACTCAAGCAAACACAAACAGCACAGCACGATGCGTATTTTTTTTTTAAATTGACAAAATAAATCAAAAATAAATCAAAAATAAAAATAAGTGGAAAAGGCGAGAGTGCGCGAGCACACAGGAGCAAAGACAAGCAGCGCAGCTTGATGCGTAGTAAAAAAAATAATAAATAGACAACTGGTCGACCTCATTAGAAATGAAAGCCCAAAAGATTAGATAGACAAACAAACAAACACATAAATGTGGAGAGAAGGGCTGTGCGCGCAGGAGCAAAGGTAAACAGCAGACAGACCTGAATCCTTATCTTTACAAGGTCGAACTCAGAATTTTGTTCAGTTTGTCTCGGTGACAGATAATGGAAGGAAGGGCAAGCAACTGGTCGACTTCATTTAAATAAACAAATAAAATATAAGATAAACTCTCAGGAATAGATAAATCATAACAAAAAATTGTAAAGTGGAGAAAGCGAGAGCGCGCGAATGCACTCAAGCAAACACAAACAGCACAGCACGATGCGTATTTTTTTTTAAATTGACAAAATAAATCAAAAATAAATCAAAAATAAAAATAAGTGGAAAAGGCGAGAGTGCGCGAGCACACAGGAGCAAAGACAAGCAGCCCAGCTTGATGCATAGTAAAAAAAATAATAAATAGACAACTGGTCGACCTCATTAGAAATAAAAACCCAAAAGATTAGATAGACAAACAAACAAACACATAAATGTGGAGAGAAGGGCAGTGCGGGCAGGAGCAAAGGTAAACAGCAGACAGACCTGAATCCTTATCTTTACAAGGTCGACCTCAGAACTTTGTTCAGTTTGTCTCGGTGACGGATAATGGAAGGAAGGGCAGGCAACTGGTCGACTTCATTTAAACAAACAAATAAAAAATAAGATAAACTCTCAGGAATAGATAAATAATAACAAAAAAATTGTAAAGTGGAGAAAGTGAGAGCGCGCGAATGCACTCAAGCAAACACAAACAGCACAGCACGATGCGTATTTTTTTTTAAATTGAAAAAATAAATCAAAAATAAATCAAAAATAAAAATAAGTGGAAAAGGCGAGAGTGCGCGAGCACACAGGAGCAAAGACAAGCAGCTCAGATTGATGCGTAGTAAAAAAAATAATAAATAGACAACTGGTCGACCTCATTAGAAATAGAAACCCAAAAGATTAGATAGACAAACAAACAAACACATAAATTTGGAGAGAAGGGCAGTGCGCGCTGGAGCAAAAGTAAACAGCAGACAGACCTGAATCCTTATCTTTACAAGGTCGACCTCACAACTTTGTTCAGTTTGTCTCGGTGACGGATAATGGAAGGAAGGGCAGGCAACTGGTCGACTTCATTTAAACAAACAAATAAAAAATAAGATAAACTCTCAGGAATAGATAAATAATAACAAAAAAATTGTAAAGTGGAGAAAGCGAGGGCGCGCGAATGCACTCAAGCAAAGACAAACAGCACAGCACGATGCGTATTTTTTTTAAATTGACAAAATAAATCAAAAATAAATCAAAAATAAAAATAAGTGGAAAAGGCGAGAGTGCGCGAGCACACAGGAGCAAAGACAAGCAGCGCAGCTTGATGCGTAGTAAAAAAAATAATAAATAGACAACTGGTCGACCTCATTAGAAATAAAGACCCAAAAGATTAGATAGACAAACAAACAAACACATAAATGTGGAGAGAAGGGCAGTGCGCGCAGGAGCAAAGGTAAACATCAGACAGACCTGAATCCTTATCTTTACAAGGTCGACCTCAGAACTTTGTTCAGTTTGTCTCGGTGACGGATAATGGAAGGAAGGGCAGGCAACTGGTCGACTTCATTTAAATAAACAAATAAAAAATAAGATAAACTCTCAGGAATAGATAAATAATAACAAAAAAATTGTAAAGTGGACAAAGCGAGAGCGCGCGAATGCACTCAAGCAAACACAAACAGCACAGCACGATACGTATTTTTTTTTAAATTGACAAAATAAATCAAAAATAAATCAAAAATAAAAATAAGTGGAAAAGGCGAGAGTGCGCGAGCACACAGGAGCAAAGACAAGCAGCGCAGCTTGATGCGTAGTAAAAAAAATAATAAATAGACAACTGGTCGACCTCATTAGAAATAAAAACCCAAAAGATTAGATAGACAAACAAACACATAAATGTGGAGAGAAGGGCAGTGCGCGCAGGAGCAAAGGTAAACAGCAGACAGACCTGAATCCTTATCTTTACAAGGTCGACCTCACAACTTTGTTCAGTTTGTCTCGGTGACGGATAATGGAAGGAAGGGCAGGCAACTGGTCCACATCATTTAAATAAACAAATAAAAAATAAGATAAACTCTCAGGAATAGATAAATAATAACAAAAAACTTGTAAAGTGGAGAAAGCTAGAGCACGCGAATGCACTCAAGCAAACACAAACAGCACAGCACGATGCGTATTTTTTTTAAAAATTGACAAAATAAATCAAAAATAAATCAAAAATAAAAATAAGTGGAAAAGGCGAGAGTGCGCGAGCACATAGGAGCAAAGACAAGCAGCGCAGCTTGATGCGTAGTAAAAAAAATAATAAATAGACAACTGGTCGACCTCATTAGAAATAAAATCACGAAAGATTAGATAGACAAACAAACAAACACATAAATGTGGAGAGAAGGGCAGTGCGCGCAGGAGCAAAGGTAAACAGCAGACAGACCTGAATCCTTATCTTTACAAGGTCGACCTCAGAACTTTGTTCAGTTTGTCTCGGTGACGGATAATAGAAGGAAGGGCAGGCAACTGGTCGACTTCATTTAAATAAACAAATAAAAAATAAGATAAACTCTCAGGAATAGATAAATAATAACAAAAAAATTGTAAAGTGGAAAAAGCGAGAGCGCGCGAATGCACTCAAGCAAACACAAACAGCACAGCACGATGCGTATTTTTTTTTAAAATTGACAAATTAAATCAAAAATAAAAATAAGTGGAAAAGGCGAGAGTGCGCGAGCACACAGGAGCAAAGACAAGCAGCGCAGCTTGATGCGAAGTAAAAAAAATAATAAATAGACAACTGGTCGACCTCATTAGAAATAAAAACCCAAAAGATTAGATAGACAAACAAACAAACACATAAATGTGGAGAGAAGGGCAGTGCGCGCAGGAGCAAAGGTAAACAGCAGACAGACCTGAATCCTTATCTTTACAAGGTCGACCTCAGAACTTTGTTCAGTTTGTCTCGGTGACGGATAATGGAAGGAAGGGCAGGCAACTGGTCGACTTCATTTAAATAAACAAATAAAAAATAAGATAAACTCTCAGGAATAGATAAATAATAACAAAAAAATTGTAAAGTGGAGAAAGCGAGAGCGCGCGAATGCACTCAAGCAAACACAAACAGCACAGCACGATGCGTATTTTTTTTAAAATTGACAAATTAAATCAAAAATAAAAATAAGTGGAAAAGGCGAGAGTGCGCGAGCACACAGGAGCAAAGACAAGCAGCGCAGCTTGATGCGTAGTAAAAAAAATAATGAATAGACATCTGGTCGACCTCATTAGAAATAAAAACCCAAAAGATTAGATAGACAAACAAACAAACACATAAATGTGGAGAGAAGGGCAGTGCGCGCAGGAGCAAAGGTAAACAGCAGACAGACCTGAATCCTTATCTTTACAAGGTCGACCTCAGAACTTTGTTCAGTTTGTCTCGGTGACGGATAATGGAAGGAAGGGCAGGCAACTGGTCGACTTCATTTAAATAAACAAATAAAAAATAAGATAAACTCTCAGGAATAGATAAATAATAACAAAAAAATTGTAAAGTGGAGAAAGCGAGAGCGCGCGAATGCACTCAAGCAAACACAAACAGCACAGCACGATGCGTATTTTTTTTTTAAATTGACAAATTAAATCAAAAATAAAAATAAGTGGAAAAGGCGAGAGTGCGCGAGCACACAGGAGCAAAGACAAGCAGCGCAGCTTGATGCGTAGTAAAAAAAATAATAAATAGACAACTGGTCGACCTCATTCGAAATAAAAACACGAAAGATTAGATAGACAAACAAACACATAAATGTGGAGAGAAGGGCAGTGCGCGCAGGAGCAAAGGTAAACAGCAGACAGACCTGAATCCTTATCTTCACAAGGTCGACCTCAGAACTTTGTTCAGTTTGTCTCGGTGACGGATAATGGAAGGAAGGGCAGGCAACTGGTCGACTTCATTTAAATAAACAAATAAAAAATAAGATAAACTCTCAGGAATAGATAAATAATAACAAAAAAATTGTAAAGTGGAGAAAGCGAGAGCGCGCGAATGCACTCAAGCAAACAGAAACAGCACGGCACGATGCGTATTTTTTATTAAAATTGACAAAATGAATCAAAAATAAATCAAAAATAAAAATAAGGGGAAAAGGCGAGAGTGCGCGAGCACACAGGAGCAAAGACAAGCAGCGCAGCTTGATGCGTAGTAAAAAAAAATAATAAATAGACAACTGGTCGACCTCATTAGAAATAAAAACCCAAAAGATTAGATAGACAAACAAACAAACACATAAATGTGGAGAGAAGGGCAGTGCGCGCAGGAGCAAAGGTAAACAGCAGACAGACCTGAATCCTTATCTTTACAAGGTCGACCTCAGAACTTTGTTCAGTTTGTCTCGGTGACGGATAATGGAAGGAAGGGCAGGCAACTGGTCGACTTCATTTAAATAAACAAATAAAAAATAAGATAAACTCTCAGGAATAGATAAATAATAACAAAAAAATTGTAAAGTGGAGAAAGCGAGAGCGCGCAAATGCACTCAAGCAAACACAAACAGCACAGCACGATGCGTATTTTTTTTAAATTGACAAAATAAATCAAAAATAAATCAAAAATAAAAATAAGTGGAAAATGCGAGAGTGCGCGAGCACACAGGAGCAAAGACAAGCAGCGCAGCTTGATGCGTAGTAAAAAAAAAAATAAATAGACAACTGGTCGACCTCATTAGAAATAAAAACCCAAAGATTAGATAGACAAACAAACACATAAATGTGGAGAGAAGGGCAGTGCGCGCAGGAGCAAAGGTAAACAGCAGACAGACCTGAATCCTTATCTTTACAAGGTCGACCTCACAACTTTGTTCAGTTTGTCTCGGTGACGGATAATGGAAGGAAGGGCAGGCAACTGGTCCACATCATTTAAATAAACAAATAAAAAATAAGATAAACTCTCAGGAATAGATAAATAGTAACAAAAAACTTGTAAAGTGGAGAAAGCGAGAGCACGCGAATGCACTCAAGCAAACACAAACAGCACAGCACGATGCGTATTTTTTTTAAAAATTGACAAAATAAATCAAAAATAAATCAAAAATAAAAATAAGTGGAAAAGGCGAGAGTGCGCGAGCACACAGGAGCAAAGACAAGCAGCGCAGCTTGATGCATAGTAAAAAAATAATAAATAGACAACTGGTCGTCCTCATTAGAAATAAAAACCCAAAAGATTAGATAGACAAACAAACAAACACATAAATGTGGAGAGAAGGGCAGTGCGCGCAGGAGCAAAGGTAAACAGCAGACAGACCTGAATCCTTATCTTTACAAAGTCGACCTCAGAACTTTGTTCAGTTTGTCTCGGTGACGGATAATGGAAGGAAGGGTAGGCAACTGGTCGACTTCATTTAAATAAACAAATAAAAAATAAGATAAACTCTCAGGAATAGATAAATAATAACAAAAAATTGTAAAGTACAGAAAGCGAGAGCGCTGCGAATGCACTCAAGCAAACACAAACAGCACAGCACGATGCGTATTTTTTTTAAATTGACAAAATAAATCAAAAATAAAAATAAGTGGAAAAGGCGAGAGTGCGCGAGCACACAGGAGCAAAGACAAGCAGCGCAGCTTCATGCGTAGTAAAAAAAAATAATAAATAGACATCTGGTCGACCTCATTAGAAATAAAAACCCAAAAGATTAGATAGACAAACAAACAAACACATAAATGTGGAGAGAAGGGCAGTGCGCGCAGGAGCAAAGGTAAACAGCAGACAGTCCTGAATCCTTATCTTTACAAGGTCGACCTCAGAACTTTGTTCAGTTTGTCTCGGTGACGGATAATGGAAGGAAGGGCAGGCAACTGGTCGACTTCATTTAAATAAACAAATAAAAAATAAGATAAACTCTCAGGAATAGATAAATAATAACAAAAAAATTGTAAAGTGGAGAAAGCGAGAGCGCGCGAATGCACTCAAGCAAACACAAACAGCACAGCACGATGCATATTTTTTTTAAAATTGACAAAATAAATCAAAAATAAATCAAAAATAAACATAAGTTGAATAGGCGAGAGTGCGCGAACACACAGGAGCAAAGACAAGCAGCGCAGCTTGATGCGTAGTAAAAAAAATAATAAATAGACAACTGGTCGACCTCATTAGAAATAAAAACCCAAAAGATTAGATAGACAAACAAACAAACACATAAATGTGGAGAGAAGGGCAGTGCGCGCAGGAGCAAAGGTAAACAGCAGACAGACCTGAATCCTTATCTTTACAAGGTCGACCTCAGAACTTTGTTCAGTTTGTCTCGGTGACGGATAATGGAAGGAAGGGCAGGCAACTGGTCGACTTCATTTAAATAAACAAATAAAAAATAAGATAAACTCTCAGGAATAGATAAATAATAACAAAAAAATTGTAAAGTGGAGAAAGCGGAGAGCGCGCGAATGCATTCAAGCAAACACATACAGCACGGCACGAGGCGTATTTTTTATTAAAATTGACAAAATAAATCAAAAATAAATCAAAAATAAAAATAAGTGCAAAAGGCGAGAGGTGCGCGAGCACACAGGAGCAAAGACAAGCAGCGCAGCTTGATGCGTAGTAAAAAAAATAATAAATAGACAACTGGTCGACCTCATTAGAAATAAAAACCCAAAAGATTAGATAGGACAAACAAACAAACACATAAATGTGGAGAGAAGGGCAGTGCGCGCAGGAGCAAAGGTAAACAGCAGACAGACCTGAATCCTTATCTTTACAAGGTCGACCTCAGAACTTTGTTCAGTTTGTCTCGGTGACGGATAATGGAAGGAAGGGTAGGCAACTGGTCGAGTTCATTTAAATAAACAAATAAAAAATAAGATAAACTCTCAGGAATAGATAAATAATAACAAAAAAATTGTAAAGTACAGAAAGCGAGATCGCGCGAATGCACTCAAGCAAACACAAACAGCACAGCACGATGCGTATTTTTTTTTAAATTGACAAAATAAATCAAAAATAAATCAAAAATAAAGATAAGTGGAAAAGGCGAGAGTGCGCAAGCACACAGGAGCAAAGACAAGCAGCGCAGCTTGATGCGTAGTAAAAAAAATAATAAATAGACAACTGGTCGACCTCATTAGAAATAAAAACCCAAAAATTTAGATAGACAAACAAACAAATACATAAATGTGGAGAGAAGGGCAGTGCGCGCAGGAGCAAATGTAAACAGCAGACAGATCTGAATCCTTATCTTTACAAGGTCGACCTCAGAACTTTGTTCAGTTTGTCTCGGTGACGGATAATGGAAGGAAGGGCAGGCAACTGGTCGACTTCATTTAAATAAACAAATAAAAAATAAGATAAACTCTCAGGAATAGATAAATAATAACAAAAAATTGTAAAGTGGAGAAAGCGAGAGCGCGCGAATGCACTCAAGCAAACACAAACAGCACAGCACGATGCGTATTTTTTTTTAAATTGACAAAATAAATCAAAAATAAAAATAAGTGGAAAAGGCGAGAGTGCGCGAGCACACAGGAGCAAAGACAAGCAGCGCAGCTTGATGCGTAGTAAAAAAAATAATAAATAGACAACTGGTCGACCTCATTAGAAATAAAAACCCAAAAGATTAGATAGACAAACAAACAAACACATAAATGTGGAGAGAAGGTCAGTGCGCGCAGGAGCAAAGGTAAACAGCAGACAGACCTGAATCCTTACTTTACAAGGTCGACCTCAGAACTTTGTTCAGTTTGTCTCGGTGACGGATAATGGAAGAAAGGGCAGGTAATTGGTCGACTTCATTTAAATAAACAAATAAAAAATAAGATAAACTCTCAGGAATAGATAAATAATAAAAAACAAATTGTAAAGTGGAGAAAGCGAGAGCGCGCGAATGCACTCAAGCAAACACAAACAGCACAGCACGATGCGTATTCTTTTTTAAATTGACAAAATAAATAAAAAATAAATCAAAAATAAAAATAAGTGGAAAAGGCGAGAGTGCGCGAGCACACAGGAGCAAAGACAACAGCGCAGCTTGATGCGTAGTAAAAAAAATAATAAATAGACAACTGGTCGACCTCATTAGAAATAAAGACCCAAAAGATTAGATAGACAAACAAACAAACACATAAATGTGGAGAGAAGGGCAGTGCGCGCAGGAGCAAAGGTAAACAGCAGACAGACCTGAATCCTTATCTTTACAAGGTCGACCTCAGAACTTTGTTCAGTTTTGTCTCGGTGACGGATAATGGAAGGAAGGGCAGGCAACTGGTCGACTTCATTTAAATAAACAAATAAAAAATAAGATAAACTCTCAGGAATAGATAAATAATAACAAAAAAATTGTAAAGTGGAGAAAGCGAGAGCGCGCGAATGCACTCAAGCAAACACAAACAGCACAGCACGATGCGTATTTTTTTTTAAATTGACAAAATAAATAAAAAATAAATCAAAAATAAAAATAAGTGGAAAAGGCGAGAGTGCGCGAGCACACAGGAGCAAAGACAAGCAGCGCAGCTAGATGCGTAGTAAAAAAAATAATAAATAGACAACTGGTCGACCTCATTAGAAATAAAAGCCCAAAAGATTAGATAGACAAACAAACAAACACATAAATGTGGAGAGAAGGGCTGTGCGCGCAGGAGCAAAGGTAAACAGCAGACAGACCTGAATCCTTATCTTTACAAGGTCGAACTCAGAATTTTGTTCAGTTTGTCTCGGTGACGGATAATGGAAGGAAGGGCAGACAACTGGTCGACTTCATTTAAATAAACAAATAAAAAATAAGATAAACTCTCAGGAATAGATAAATCATAACAAAAAATTGTAAAGTGGAGAAAGCGAGAGCGCCCGATTGCACTCAATCAAACACAAACAGCACAGCACGATGCGTATTTTTTTTAAATTGACAAAATAAATCAAAAATAAATCAAAAATGAAAATAAGTGGAAAAGGCGAGAGTGCGCGAGCACAAAGGAGCAAAGACAAGCAGCACAGTTTGATGTGTAGTGAAAAAAAATAATAAATAGACAACTGGTCGACCTCATTATAAATAAAAACCCAAAAGATTAGATAGACAAACAAACAAACACATAAATATGGAGAGAAGGGCAGTGCGGGCAGGAACAAAGGTAAACAGCAGACAGACCTGAATCCTTATCTTTACAAGGTCGACCTCAGAACTTTGTTCAGTTTGTCTCGGTGACGGATAATGGAAGGAAGGGCAGGCAACTGGTCGACTTCATTTAAATAAACAAATAAAAAATAAGATAAACTCTCAGGAATAGATAAATAATAACAAAAAAATTGTAAAGTGGAGAAAGTGAGAGCGCGCGAATGCACTCAAGCAAACACAAACAGCACAGCACGATGCCTATTATTTTTTAAAATTGAAAAAATAAATCAAAAATAAATCAAAAATAAAAATAAGTGGAAAAGGCGAGAGTGCGCGAGCACACAGGAGCAAAGACAAGCAGCGCAGATTGATGCATAGTAAAAAAAATAATAAATAGACAACTGGTCGACCTCATTAGAAATAGAAACCCAAAGATTAGATAGACAAACAAACAAACACATAAATTTGGAGAGAAGGGCAGTGCGCGCTGGAGCAAAAGTAAACAGCAGACAGACCTGAATCCTTATCTTTACAAGGTCGACCTCACAACTTTGTTCAGTTTGTCTCGGTGACGGATACTGGAAGGAAGGGCAGGCAACTGGTCGACTTCATTCAAATAAACAAATAAAAAATAAGATAAACCCTCAGGAATAGATAAATAATAACAAAATAATTGTAAAGTGGAGAAAGCGAGAGCGCGCGAATGCACTCAAGCAAACACAAACAGCACAGCACGATGCGTATTTTTTTTTAAAATTGACAAAATAAATCAAAAATAAAAATAAGTGGAAAAGGCGAGAGTGCGCGAGCACACAGGAGCAAAGACAAGCAGCGCAGCTTGATGCGTAGTAAAAAAAATAATAAATAGACAACTGGTCGACCTCATTAGAAATAAAAACCCAAAAGATTAGATAGACAAACAAACAAACACATAATGTGGAGAGAAGGGCAGTGCGCACAGGAGCAAAGGTGTTGGAGAATTAAAGTCTCCAACCAGTGGAAAAATTTGGCCCCGGCATGGTTACTCCGATGCCTCATTAGCACACTAATAGGCCCTTGGGAAAACATTCCCAGTAAGGAGTTTCTGGTGTTTGTGGGCCAAAGGCAGCCACCAGTTGTTGTGAGTATCTCCTTTTTCCCCACTACTTTGCAAGTCTCCTATAGGAGACTTGCCTGGAGACTTGCTTGGAGACTTGCTTGACCAGCTGCTTTTAATGTTAGATTATCACAATAAACAGAAAAGTCTCCTCATTGTTCTATTCACAAGTACTTGAGAAGTCAAGATTGAGATAGTAGCTAGTAGATAATTATAGTTCTACCTAGGTTGTATACAATTCCTTGCTTTGTTATCAACAATCTTTGTAGTCACTACCTCCTGTAAATAGAAAAGCATTGTATCAAGTTCCTGCCCTCACAATAGGAAATGTCCTCCACTTTTGTATTTGAGACAAATGTCATGCTGTATTGATCTTTTACACTGTAATTGTAAAATCGGTTTCTATCCCTATATAAACCCTGGCCCGCTTGGAATAAAGTGTGCATTGGTTCACTCGCCTTGCATCCCCCGTGTCCTGATTTCGACTGCCGTTACCCAGGTTCAACACAAAGGTAAACAGCAGACAGACCTGAATCCTTACCTTTACAAGGTCGAACTCAGAACTTTGTTCAGTTTGTCTCGGTGACGGATAATGGAAGGAAGGGCAGGCAACTGGTCGACTTCATTTAAATAAACAAATAAAAAATAAGATAAACTCTCAGGAATAGATAAATAATAACAAAAAAATTGTAAAGTGGAGAAAGCGAGGAGCGCGCGAATGCACACAAGCAAACACAAACAGCACAGCACGATGCGTATTTTTTTTAAATTGACAAAATAAATCAAAAATAAATCAAAAATAAAAATAAGTGGAAAAGGCAAGAGTGCGCGAGCACACAGGAGCAAAGAAAAGCAGCGCAGCTTGATGCGTAGTAAAAAAAAAATAATAAATAGACAACTGGTCGACCTCATTAGAAATAAAAACCCAAAAGATTAGATAGACAAACAAACAAACACATAAATGTGGAGAGAAGGGCAGTGCGCGCAGGAGCAAAGGTAAACAGCAGACAGACCTGAATCCTTATCTTTACAAGGTCGAACTCAGAACTTTGTTCAGTTTGTCTCGATGACGGATAATGGAAGGAAGGGCAGGCAACTGGTCGACTTCATTTAAATAAACAAATAAAAAATAAGATAAACTCTCAGGAATAG
>NW_025958524.1:0-34057 GCF_023159225.1 Perognathus longimembris pacificus | reverse complement strand
CACACAGGAGCAAAGACAAGCAGCGCAGCTTGATGCGTAGTAAAAAAAATAATAAATAGACAACTGGTCGACCTCATTAGAAAAAAAACCCAAAAGATTAGATAGACAAACAAACAAACACATAAATATGGAGAGAAGGGCAGTGCGGGCAGGAGCAAAGGTAAACAGCAGACAGACCTGAATCCTTATCTTTACAAGGTCGACCTCAGAACTTTGTTCAGTTTGTCTCGGTGACGGATAATGGAAGGAAGGGCAGGCAACTGGTCGACTTCATTTAAATAAACAAATAAAAAATAAGATAAACTCTCAGGATTAGATAAATAATAACAAAAAAATTGTAAAGTGGAGAAAGCGAGAGCGCGCGAATGCACTCAAGCAAACACAAACAGCACAGCACGATGCGTATTTTTTTTAAATTGACAAAATAAATCAAAAATAAATCAAAATAAAAATAAGTGGAAAAGGCGAGAGTGCGCGAGCACACAGGAGCAAAGACAAGCAGCGCAGCTTGATGCGTAGTAAAAAAAATAATAAATAGACAACTGGTCGACCTCATTAGAAATAAAAACCCAAAAGATTAGATAGACAAACAAACAAACACATAAATGTGGAGAGAAGGGCAGTGCGCGCAGGAGCAAAGGTAAACAGCAGACAGACCTGAATCCTTATCTTTACAAGGTCGACCTCAGAACTTTGTTCAGTTTGTCTCGGTGACGGATAATGGAAGGAAGGGCAGGCAACTGGTCGACTTCATTTAAATAAACAAATAAAAAATAAGATAAACTCTCAGGAATAGATAAATAATAACAAAAAAATTGTAAAGTGGAGAAAGCGAGAGCGCGCGAATGCACTCAAGCAAACACAAACAGCACAGCACGATGCGTATTTTTTTTAAATTGACAAAATAAATCAAAAATAAATCAAAATAAAAATAAGTGGAAAAGGCGAGAGTGCGCGAGCACACAGGAGCAAAGACAAGCAGCGCAGCTTGATGCGTAGTAAAAAAAATAATAAATAGACAACTGGTCGACCTCATTAGAAATAAAAACCCAAAAGATTAGATAGACAAACAAACAAACACATAAATGTGGAGAGAAGGGCAGTGCGCGCAGGAGCAAAGGTAAACAGCAGACAGACCTGAATCCTTATCTTTACAAGGTCAACCTCGGAACTTTGTTCAGTTTGTCTCGGTGAAGGATAATGGAAGGAAGGGCAGGCAACTGGTCGACATCTTTTAAATAAAGAAATAAAAAATAAGATAAACTCTCAGGAATAGATAAATAATAACAAAAAAATTGTAAAGTGGAGAAAGCGAGAGCGCGCGAATGCACTCAAGCAAACACAAACAGCACAGCACGATGCGTATTTTTTTTTAAATTGACAAAATAAATAAAAAATAAAAATAAGTGGAAAAGGCGAGAGTGCGCGAGCACACAGGAGCAAAGACAAGCAGCGCAGCTTGATGCGTAGTAAAAAAAATAATAAATAGACAACTGGTCGACCTCATTAGAAATAAAAACCCAAAAGATTAGATAGACAAACAAACAAACACATAAATGTGGAGAGAAGGGCAGTGCGCGCAGGAGCAAAGGTAAACAGCAGACAGACCTGAATCCTTATCTTTACAAGGTCGACCTCAGAACTTTGTTCAGTTTGTCTCGGTGACGGATAATGGAAGGAAGTGCAGGCAACTGGTCGACTTCATTTAAATAAACAAATAAAAAATAAGATAAACTCTCAGGAATAGATAAATAATAACAAAAAAATTGTAAAGTGGAGAAAGCGAGAGCGCGCGAATGCACTCAAGCAAACACAAACAGCACAGCACGATGCGTATTTTTTTTTAAATGGACAAAATAAATCAAAAATAAATCAACATAAAATAAGTGGAAAAGGCGAGAGTGCGCGAGCACACAGGAGCAAAGACAAGCATCGCAGCTTGATGCGTAGTAAAAAAAAATAATAAATAGACAACTGGTCGACCTCATTAGAAATAAAAACCCAAAAGATTAGATAGACAAACAAACAAACACATAAATGTGGAGAGAAGGGCAGTGCGCGCAGGAGCAAAGGTAAACAGCAGACAGACCTGAATCCTTATCTTTACAAGGTCGACCTCAGAACTTTGTTCAGTTTGTCTCGGTGACGGATAATGGAAGGAAGGGCAGGCAACTGGTCGACTTCATTTAAATAAACAAATAAAAAATAAGATAAACTCTCAGGAATAGATAAATAATAAAAAAATTGTAAAGTGGAGAAAGCGAGAGCGCGCGAATGCACTCAAGCAAACACAAACAGCTCAGCACGATGCGTATTTTTTTTTAAATTGACAAAATAAATCAAAAATAAATCAAACATAAAAATAAGTGGAAAAGGCGAGAGTGCGCGAGCACACAGGAGCAAAGACAAGCAGCGCAGCTTGATGCGTAGTAAAAAAAATAATAAATAGACAACTGGTCGACCTCATTAGAAATAATAACCCAAAAGATTAGATAGACAAACAAACAAACACATAAATGTGGAGAGAAGGGCAGTGCGAGCAGGAGCAAAGGTAAACAGCAGACAGACCTGAATCCTTATCTTTACAAGGTCGACCTCAGAACTTTGTTCAGTTTGTCTCGGTGACGGATAATGGAAGGAAGGGCAGGCAACTGGTCGACTTCATTTAAATAAACAAATAAAAAATAAGATAAACTCTCAGGATTAGATAAGTAATAACAAAAAAATTGTAAAGTGGAGAAAGCGAGAGCGCGCGAATGCACTGAAGCAAACACAAACAGCACAGCACGATGCGTTTTTTTTTTTTAAATTGACAAAATAAATCAAAAATAAAAATAAGTGGAAAAGGGGACAGTGCGCGAGCACACAGGAGCAAAGACAAGCAGCGCAGCTTGATGCGTAGTAAAAAAAATAATAAATAGACAACTGGTCGACCTCATTAGAAATAAAAACCCAAAACATTAGATAGACAAACAAACAAACACATAAATGTGGAGAGAAGGACACTGCGCGCAGGAGCAAAGGTAAACAGCAGACAGACCTTTATCCTTATCTTTACAAAGTCGACCTCAGAACTTTGTTCAGTTTGTCTCGGTGACGGATAATGGAAGGAAGGGCAGGCAACTGGTCGACTTCATTTAAATAAAGAAATAAAAAATAAGATAAACTCTCAGGAATAGATAAATAATAACAAAAAAATTGTAAAGTGGAGAAAGCGAGAGCGCGCGAATGCACTGAAGCAAACACAAACAGCACAGCACGATGCGTATTTTTTTTAAATTGACAAAATAAATAAAAAATAAATCAAAAATAAAAATAAGTGGAAAAGGCGAGAGTGCGCGAGCACACAGGAGCAAAGACAAGCAGCGCAGCTTGATGCGTAGTAAAAAAAATAATAAATAGACAACTGGTCGACCTCATTAGAAATAAAAACCCAAAAGATTAGATAGACAAACAAACAAACACATAAATGTGGAGAGAAGGGCAGTGCGCGCAGGAGCAAAGGTAAACAGCAGACAGACCTGAATCCTTATCTTTACAAGGTCGACCTCAGAACTTTGTTCAGTTTGTCTCGGTGACGGATAATGGAAGGAAGGGCAGGAAACTGGTCGACTTCATTTAAATAAACAAATAAAAAATAAGATAAACTCTCAGGAATAGATAAATAATAACAAAAATATTGTAAAGTGGAGAAAGCGAGAGCGCGCGAATGCACTCAAGCAAACACAAACAGCACAGCACGATGCGTATTATTTTTTAAAATTGACAAAATAAATCAAAAATAAATCAAAAATAAAAATAAGTGGAAAAGGCGAGAGTGCGCGAGCACACAGGAGCAAAGACAAGCAGCGCAGCTTGATGCGTAGTAAAAAAAATAATAAATAGACAACTGGTCGACCTCATTAGAAAAAAAACCCAAAAGATTAGATAGACAAACAAACAAACACATAAATATGGAGAGAAGGGCAGTGCGGGCAGGAGCAAAGGTAAACAGCAGACAGACCTGAATCCTTATCTTTACAAGGTCGACCTCAGAACTTTGTTCAGTTTGTCTCGGTGACGGATAATGGAAGGAAGGGCAGGCAACTGGTCGACTTCATTTAAATAAACAAATAAAAAATAAGATAAACTCTCAGGATTAGATAAATAATAACAAAAAAATTGTAAAGTGGAGAAAGCGAGAGCGCGCGAATGCACTCAAGCAAACACAAACAGCACAGCACGATGCGTATTTTTTTTAAATTGACAAAATAAATCAAAAATAAATCAAAAATAAAAATAAGTGGAAAAGGCGAGAGTGCGCGAGCACACAGGAGCAAAGACAAGCAGCGCAGCTTGATGCGTAGTAAAAAAAATAATAAATAGACAACTGGTCGACCTCATTAGAAATAAAAACCCAAAAGATTAGATAGACAAACAAACAAACACATAAATGTGGAGAGAAGGGCAGTGCGCGCAGGAGCAAAGGTAAACAGCAGACAGACCTGAATCCTTATCTTTACAAGGTCGACCTCAGAACTTTGTTCAGTTTGTCTCGGTGACGGATAATGGAAGGAAGGGCAGGCAACTGGTCGACTTCATTTAAATAAACAAATAAAAAATAAGATAAACTCTCAGGAATAGATAAATAATAACAAAAAAATTGTAAAGTGGAGAAAGCGAGAGCGCGCGAATGCACTCAAGCAAACACAAACAGCACAGCACGATGCGTATTTTTTTAAATTGACAAAATAAATCAAAAATAAATCAAACATAAAAATAAGTGGAAAAGGCGAGAGTGCGCGAGCACACAGGAGCAAAGACAAGCAGCGCAGCTTGATGCGTAGTAAAAAAAATAATAAATAGACAACTGGTCGACCTCATTAGAAATAAAAACCCAAAAGATTAGATAGACAAACAAACAAACACATAAATGTGGAGAGAAGGGCAGTGCGCGCAGGAGCAAAGGTAAACAGCAGACAGACCTGAATCCTTATCTTTACAAGGTCGACCTCAGAACTTTGTTCAGTTTGTCTCGGTGACGGATAATGGAAGGAAGGGCAGGCAACTGGTCGACTTCATTTAAATAAACAAATAAAAAATAAGATAAACTCTCAGGAATAGATAAATAATAACAAAAAAATTGTAAAGTGGAGAAAGCGAGAGCGCGCGAATGCACTCAAACAAACACAAACAGCAGAGCACGATGCGTATTTTTTTTAAATTGACAAAATAAATCAAAAATAAATCAAAAATAAAAATAAGTGGAAAAGGCGAGAGTGCGCGAGCACACAGGAGCAAAGACAAGCAGCGCAGCTTGATGCGTAGTAAAAAAAATAATAAATAGACAACTGGTCGACCTCATTAGAAATAAAAACCCAAAAGATTAGATAGACAAACAAACAAACACATAAATGTGGAGAGAAGGGCAGTGCGCGCAGGAGCAAAGGTAAACAGCAGACAGACCTGAATCCTTATCTTTACAAGGTCAACCTCAGAACTTTGTTCAGTTTGTCTCGGTGAAGGATAATGGAAGGAAGGGCAGGCAACTGGTCGACATCTTTTAAATAAAGAAATAAAAAATAAGATAAACTCTCAGGAATAGATAAATAATAACAAAAAAATTGTAAAGTGGAGAAAGCGAGAGCGCGCGAATGCACTCAAGCAAACACAAACAGCACAGCACGATGCGTATTTTTTTTAAAATTGACAAAATAAATCAAAAATAAAAATAAGTGGAAAAGGCGAGAGTGCGCGAGCACACAGGAGCAAAGACAAGCAGCGCAGCTTGATGCGTAGTAAAAAAAATAATAAATAGACAACTGGTCGACCTCATTAGAAATAAAAACCCAAAAGATTAGATAGACAAACAAACAAACACATAAATGTGGAGAGAAGGGCAGTGCGCGCAGGAGCAAAGGTAAACAGCAGACAGACCTGAATCCTTATCTTTACAAGGTCGACCTCAGAACTTTGTTCAGTTTGTCTCGGTGACGGATAATGGAAGGAAGTGCAGGCAACTGGTCGACTTCATTTAAATAAACAAATAAAAAATAAGATAAACTCTCAGGAATAGATAAATAATAACAAAAAAATTGTAAAGTGGAGAAAGCGAGAGCGCGCGAATGCACTCAAGCAAACACAAACAGCACAGCACGATGCGTATTTTTTTTTAAATGGACAAAATAAATCAAAAATAAATCAAACATAAAAATAAGTGGAAAAGGCGAGAGTGCGCGAGCACACAGGAGCAAAGACAAGCATCGCAGCTTGATGCGTAGTAAAAAAAAATAATAAATAGACAACTGGTCGACCTCATTAGAAATAAAAACCCAAAAGATTAGATAGACAAACAAACACACACATAAATGTGGAGAGAAGGGCAGTGCGCGCAGGAGCAAAGGTAAACAGCAGACAGACCTGAATCCTTATCTTTACAAGGTCGACCTCAGAACTTTGTTCAGTTTGTCTCGGTGACGGATAATGGAAGGAAGGGCAGGCAACTGGTCGACTTCATTTAAATAAACAAATAAAAAATAAGATAAACTCTCAGGAATAGATAAATAATAACAAAAAAATTGTAAAGTGGAGAAAGCGAGAGCGCGCGAATGCACTCAAGCAAACACAAACAGCACAGCACGATGCGTATTTTTTTTAAATTGACAAAATAAATCAAAAATAAATCAAAAATAAAAATAAGTGGAAAAGGCGAGAGTGCGCGAGCACACAGGAGCAAAGACAAGCCGCGCAGCTTGATGCGTAGTAAAAAAAAATAATAAATAGACAACTGGTCGACCTCATTAGAAATAAAAACCCAAAAGATTAGATAGACAAACAAACAAACACATAAATGTGGAGAGAAGGGCAGTGCGCGCAGGAGCAAAGGTAAACAGCAGACAGACCTGAATCCTTATCTTTACAAGGTCGACCTCAGAACTTTGTTCAGTTTGTCTCGGTGACGGATAATGGAAGGAAGGGCAGGCAACTGGTCGACTTCATTTAAATAAACAAATAAAAAATAAGATAAACTCTCAGGAATAGATAAATAATAAAAAAATTGTAAAGTGGAGAAAGCGAGAGCGCGCGAATGCACTCAAGCAAACACAAACAGCTCAGCACGATGCGTATTTTTTTTAAATTGACAAAATAAATCAAAAATAAATCAAACATAAAAATAAGTGGAAAAGGCGAGAGTGCGCGAGCACACAGGGGCAAAGACAAGCAGCGCAGCTTGATGCGTAGTAAAAAAAATAATAAATAGACAACTGGTCGACCTCATTAGAAATAATAACCCAAAAGATTAGATAGACAAACAAACAAACACATAAATGTGGAGAGAAGGGCAGTGCGAGCAGGAGCAAAGGTAAACAGCAGACAGACCTGAATCCTTATCTTTACAAGGTCGACCTCAGAACTTTGTTCAGTTTGTCTCGGTGACGGATAATGGAAGGAAGGGCAGGCAACTGGTCGACTTCATTTAAATAAACAAATAAAAAATAAGATAAACTCTCAGGATTAGATAAGTAATAACAAAAAAATTGTAAAGTGGAGAAAGCGAGAGCGCGCGAATGCACTGAAGCAAACACAAACAGCACAGCACGATGCGTTTTTTTTTTTAAAATTGACAAAATAAATCAAAAATAAAAATAAGTGGAAAAGGGGACAGTGCGCGAGCACACAGGAGCAAAGACAAGCAGCGCAGCTTGATGCGTAGTAAAAAAAATAATAAATAGACAACTGGTCGACCTCATTAGAAATAAAAACCCAAAAGATTAGATAGACAAACAAACAAACACATAAATGTGGAGAGAAGGACACTGCGCGCAGGAGCAAAGGTAAACAGCAGACAGACCTTTATCCTTATCTTTACAAGGTCGACCTCAGAAATTTGTTCAGTTTGTCTCGGTGACGGATAATGGAAGGAAGGGCAGGCAACTGGTCGACTTCATTTAAATAAAGAAATAAAAAATAAGATAAACTCTCAGGAATAGATAAATAATAACAAAAAAATTGTAAAGTGGAGAAAGCGAGAGCGCGCGAATGCACTGAAGCAAACACAAACAGCACAGCACGATGCGTATTTTTTTTAAATTGACAAAATAAATAAAAAATAAATCAAAAATAAAAATAAGTGGAAAAGGCGAGAGTGCGCGAGCACACAGGAGCAAAGACAAGCAGCGCAGCTTGATGCGTAGTAAAAAAAATAATAAATAGACAACTGGTCGACCTCATTAGAAAAAAAACCCAAAAGATTAGATAGACAAACAAACAAACACATAAATATGGAGAGAAGGGCAGTGCGGGCAGGAGCAAAGGAAAACAGCAGACAGACCTGAATCCTTATCTTTACAAGGTCGACCTCAGAACTTTGTTCAGTTTGTCTCGGTGACGGATAATGGAAGGAAGGGCAGGCAACTGGTCGACTTCATTTAAATAAACAAATAAAAAATAAGATAAACTCTCAGGATTAGATAAGTAATAACAAAAAAATTGTAAAGTGGAGAAAGCGAGAGCGCGCGAATGCACTGAAGCAAACACAAACAGCACAGCACGATGCGTTTTTTTTTTTTTAAATTGACAAAATAAATCAAAAATAAAAATAAGTGGAAAAGGGGACAGTGCGCGAGCACACAGGAGCAAAGACAAGCAGCGCAGCTTGATGCGTAGTAAAAAAAATAATAAATAGACAACTGGTCGACCTCATTAGAAATAAAAACCCAAAAGATTAGATAGACAAACAAACAAACACATAAATGTGGAGAGAAGGACACTGCGCGCAGGAGCAAAGGTAAACAGCAGACAGACCTTTATCCTTATCTTTACAAGGTCGACCTCAGAACTTTGTTCAGTTTGTCTCGGTGACGGATAATGGAAGGAAGGGCAGGCAACTGGTCGACTTCATTTAAATAAAGAAATAAAAAATAAGATAAACTCTCAGGAATAGATAAATAATAACAAAAAAATTGTAAAGTGGAGAAAGCGAGAGCGCGCGAATGCACTGAAGCAAACACAAACAGCACAGCACGATGCGTATTTTTTTTAAATTGACAAAATAAATAAAAAATAAATCAAAAATAAAAATAAGTGGAAAAGGCGAGAGTGCGCGAGCACACAGGAGCAAAGACAAGCAGCGCAGCTTGATGCGTAGTAAAAAAAAATAATAAATAGACAACTGGTCGACCTCATTAGAAAAAAAACCCAAAAGATTAGATAGACAAACAAACAAACACATAAATGTGGAGAGAAGGGCAGTGCGGGCAGGAACAAAGGTAAACAGCAGACAGACCTGAATCCTTATCTTTACAAGGTCGACCTCAGAACTTTATTCAGTTTGTCTCGGTGACGGATAATGGAAGGAAGGGCAGGCAACTGGTCGACTTCATTTAAATAAACAAATAAAAATTAAGATAAACTCTCAGGAATAGATAAATAATAACAAAAAAATTGTAAAGTGGAGAAATCAAGAGAGCGCGAATGCACTCAAGCAAACACAACCAGCACAGCACGATGCGTATTTTTTATTAAATTGACAAAATAAATCAAAAATAAATCAAAAATAAAAATAAGTGGAAATGGCGAGAGTGCGCGAGCACACAGGAGCAAAGACAAGCAGCGCAGCTTGATGCGTAGTAAAAAAAATAATAAATAGACAACTGGTCGACCTCATTAGAAAAAAAACCCAAAAGATTAGATAGACAAACAAACAAACACATAAATGTGGAGAGAAGGGCAGTGCGGGCAGGAACAATGGTAAACAGCAGACAGACCTGAATCCTTATCTTTACAAGGTCGACCTCAGAACTTTGTTCAGTTTGTCTCGGTGACGGATAATGGAAGGAAGGGCAGGCAACTGGTCGACTTCATTTAAATAAACAAATAAAAATTAAGATAAACTCTCAGGAATAGATAAATAATAACAAAAAAATTGTAAAGTGGAGAAATCAAGAGAGCGCGAATGCACTCAAGCAAACACAAACAGCACAGCACGATGCGTATTTTTTATTAAATTGACAAAATAAATCAAAAATAAAAATAAGTGGAAAAGGCGAGAGTGCGCGAGCACACAGGAGCAAAGACAAGCAGCGCAGCTTGATGCGTAGTAAAAAAAATAATAAATAGACAACTGGTCGACCTCATTAGAAATAAAAACCCAAAAGATTAGATAGACAAACAAACAAACACATAAATGTGGAGAGAAGGGCAGTGCGGCAGGAGCAAAGGTAAACAGCAGACAGACCTGAATCCTTATCTTTACAAGGTCGACCTCAGAACTTTGTTCAGTTTGTCTCGGTGACGGATAATGGAAGGAAGTGCAGGCAACTGGTCGACTTCATTTAAATAAACAAATAAAAAATAAGATAAACTCTCAGGAATAGATAAATAATAACAAAAAAATTGTAAAGTGGAGAAAGCGAGAGCGCGCGAATGCACTCAAGCAAACACAAACAGCACAGCACGATGCGTATTTTTTTTAAATGGACAAAATAAATCAAAAATAAATCAAACATAAAAATAAGTGGAAAAGGCGAGAGTGAGCGAGCACACAGGAGCAAAGACAAGCATCGCAGCTTGATGCGTAGTAAAAAAAAATAATAAATAGACAACTGGTCGACCTCATTAGAAATAAAAACCCAAAAGATTAGATAGACAAACAAACAAACACATAAATGTGGAGAGAAGGGCAGTGCGCGCAGGAGCAAAGGTAAACAGCAGACAGACCTGAATCCTTATCTTTACAAGGTCGACCTCAGAACTTTGTTCAGTTTGTCTCGGTGACGGATAATGGAAGGAAGGGCAGGCAACTGGTCGACTTCATTTAAATAAACAAATAAAAAATAAGATAAACTCTCAGGAATAGATAAATAATAACAAAAAAATTGTAAAGTGGAGAAAGCGAGAGCGCGCGAATGCACTCAAGCAAACACAAACAGCACAGCACGATGCGTATTTTTTTTTAATTGACAAAATAAATCAAAAATAAATCAAAAATAAAAATAAGTGGAAAAGGCGAGAGTGCGCGAGCACACAGGAGCAAAGACAAGCCGCGCAGCTTGATGCGTAGTAAAAAAAATAATAAATAGACAACTGGTCGACCTCATTAGAAAAAAAACCCAAAAGATTAGATAGACAAACAAACAAACACATAAATGTGGAGAGAAGGGCAGTGCGCGCAGGAGCAAAGGTAAACAGCAGACAGACCTGAATCCTTATCTTTACAAGGTCGACCTCAGAACTTTGTTCAGTTTGTCTCGGTGACGGATAATGGAAGGAAGGGCAGGCAACTGGTCGACTTCATTTAAATAAACAAATAAAAATAAGATAAACTCTCAGGATTAGATAAGTAATAACAAAAAAATTGTAAAGTGGAGAAAGCGAGAGCGCGCGAATGCACTGAAGCAAACACAAACAGCACAGCACGATGCGTTTTTTTTTAAATTGACAAAATAAATCAAAAATAAAAATAAGTGGAAAAGGGGACAGTGCGCGAGCACACAGGAGCAAAGACAAGCAGCGCAGCTTGATGCGTAGTAAAAAAAATAATAAATAGACAACTGGTCGACCTCATTAGAAATAAAAACCCAAAAGATTAGATAGACAAACAAACAAACACATAAATGTGGAGAGAAGGACACTGCGCGCAGGAGCAAAGGTAAACAGCAGACAGACCTTTATCCTTATCTTTACAAGGTCGACCTCAGAACTTTGTTCAGTTTGTCTCGTGACGGATAATGGAAGGAAGGGCAGGCAACTGGTCGACTTCATTTAAATAAAGAAATAAAAAATAAGATAAACTCTCAGGAATAGATAAATAATAACAAAAAAATTGTAAAGTGGAGAAAGCGAGAGCGCGCGAATGCACTGAAGCAAACACAAACAGCACAGCACGATGCGTATTTTTTTTAAATTGACAAAATAAATCAAAAATAAAAATAAGTGGAAAAGGCGAGAGTGCGCGAGCACACAGGAGCAAAGACAAGCAGCGCAGCTTGATGCGTAGTAAAAAAAATAATAAATAGACAACTGGTCGACCTCATTAGAAAAAAAACCCAAAAGATTAGATAGACAAACAAACAAACACATAAATATGGAGAGAAGGGCAGTGCGGGCAGGAGCAAAGGTAAACAGCAGACAGACCTGAATCCTTATCTTTACAAGGTCGACCTCAGAACTTTGTTCAGTTTGTCTCGGTGACGGATAATGGAAGGAAGGGCAGGCAACTGGTCGACTTCATTTAAATAAACAAATAAAAAATAAGATAAACTCTCAGGATTAGATAAGTAATAACAAAAAAATTGTAAAGTGGAGAAAGCGAGAGCGCGCGAATGCACTGAAGCAAACACAAACAGCACAGCACGATGCGTTTTTTTTAATTGACAAAATAAATCAAAATAAATCAAAAATAAAAATAAGTGGAAAAGGCGACAGTGCGCGAGCACACAGGAGCAAAGACAAGCAGCGCAGCTTGATGCGTAGTAAAAAAATAATAAATAGACAACTGGTCGACCTCATTAGAAATAAAAACCCAAAAGATTAGGTAGACAAACAAACAAACACATAAATGTGGAGAGAAGGACAGTGCGCGCAGGAGCAAAGGTAAACAGCAGACAGACCTTTATCCTTATCTTTACAAGGTCGACCTCAGAACTTTGTTCAGTTTGTCTCGGTGACGGATAATGGAAGGAAGGGCAGGCAACTGGTCGACTTCATTTAAATAAAGAAATAAAAAATAAGATAAACTCTCAGGAATAGATAAATAATAACAAAAAAATTGTAAAGTGGAGAAAGCGAGAGCGCGCGAATGCACTGAAGCAAACACAAACAGCACAGCACGATGCGTATTTTTTTTAAATTGACAAAATAAATAAAAAATAAATCAAAAATAAAAATAAGTGGAAAAGGCGAGAGTGCGCGAGCACACAGGAGCAAAGACAAGCAGCGCAGCTTGATGCGTAGTAAAAAAAATAATAAATAGACAACTGGTCGACCTCATTAGAAAAAAAACCCAAAAGATTAGATAGACAAACAAACAAACACATAAATATGGAGAGAAGGGCAGTGCGGGCAGGAGCAAAGGTAAACAGCAGACAGACCTGAATCCTTATCTTTACAAGGTCGACCTCAGAACTTTGTTCAGTTTGTCTCGGTGACGGATAATGGAAGGAAGGGCAGGCAACTGGTCGACTTCATTTAAATAAACAAATAAAAAATAAGATAAACTCTCAGGATTAAATAATAACAAAAAAATTGTAAAGTGGAGAAAGCGAGAGGGCACGAATGCACTCAAGCAAACACAAACAGCACAGCACGATGCGTATTTTTTTTAAATTGACAAAATAAATCAAAAATAAATCAAAAATAAAAATAAGTGGAAAAGGCGAGAGTGCGCGAGCACACAGGAGCAAAGACAAGCAGCGCAGCTTGATGCGTAGTAAAAAAAATAATAAATAGACAACTGGTCGACCTCATTAGAAATAAAAACCCAAAAGATTAGATAGACAAACAAACAAACACATTAATGTGGAGAGAAGGGCAGTGCGCGCAGGAGCAAAGGTAAACAGCAGACAGACCTGAATCCTTATCTTTACAAGGTCGACCTCAGAACTTTGTTCAGTTTGTCTCGGTGACGGATAATGGAAGGAAGGGCAGGCAACTGGTCGACTTCACTTAAATAAACAAATAAAAAATAAGATAAACTCTCAGGAATAGATGAGTAATAACAAAAAAATTGTAAAGTGGAGAAAGCGAGAGCGCCGAATGCACTCAAGCAAACACAAACAGCACAGCACGATGCGTATTTTTTTTTAAAATTGACAAAATAAATCAAAAATAAAAATAAGTGGAAAAGGCGAGAGTGCGCGAGCACACAGGAGCAAAGACAAGCAGCGCAGCTTGATGCGTAGTAAAAAAAATAATAAATAGACAACTGGTCGACCTCATTAGAAAAAAAACCCAAAAGATTAGATAGACAAACAAAGAAACACATAAATGTGGAGAGAAGGGCAGTGCGCGCAGGAGCAAAGGTAAACAGCAGACAGACCTGAATCCTTATCTTTACAAGGTCGACCTCAGAACTTTGTTCAGTTTGTCTCGGTGACGGATAATGGAAGGAAGGGCAGGCAACTGGTCGACTTCATTTAAATAAACAAATAAAAACTAAGATAAACTCTCAGGAATAGATAAATAATAACAAAAAAATTGTAAAGTGGAGAAAGCGAGAGCGCGCGAATGCACTCAAGCAAACACAAACAGCACAGCACGATGCGTATTTTTTTTAAATTGACAAAATAAATAAAAAATAAATCAAAAATAAAAATAAGTGGAAAAGGCGAGAGTGCGCGAGCACACAGGAGCAAAGACAAGCAGCGCAGATTGATGCGTAGTAAAAAAAATAATAAATAGACAATTGGTCGACCTTATTAGAAATAAAAACCCAAAAGATTAGATAGAGAAACAAACAAACACATTAATGTGGAGAGAAGGGCAGTGCGCGCAGGAGCAAAGGTAAACAGCAGACTGACCTGAATCCTTATCTTTACAAGGTCGACCTCAGAACTTTGTTCAGTTTGTCTCGGTGACGGATAATGGAAAGAAGGGCAGGCAACTGGTCGACTTCACTTAAAAAACAAATAAAAAATAAGATAAACTCTCAGGAATTGATGAATAATAACAAAAAAATTGTAAAGTGGAGAAAGCGAGAGCGCGCGAATGCACTCAAGCAAACACAAACAGCACAGCACGATGCGTATTTTTTTTTAAAATTGACAAAATAAATCAAAAATAAATCAAAAATAAAAATAAGTGGAAAAGGCGAGAGTGCGCGAGCACACAGGAGCAAAGACAAGCAGCGCAGCTTGATGCGTAGTAAAAAAAATAATAAATAGACAACTGGTCGACCTCATTAGAAATAAAAACCCAAAAGATTAGATAGACAAACAAACAAACACATAAATGTGGAGAGAAGGGCAGTGCGCGCAGGAGCAAAGGTAAACAGCAGACAGACCTGAATCCTTATCTTTACAAGGTTGACCTCAGAACTTTGTTCAGTTTTCTCGGTGACGGATGATGGAAGGAAGGACAGGCAACTGGTCGACTTCATTTAAATAAACAAATAAAAAATAAGATAAACTCTCAGGAATAGATAAATAATAACAAAAAAATTGTAAAGTGGAGAAAGCGAGAGCGCGCGAATGCACTCAAGCAAACACAAACAGCACAGCACGATGCGTATTTTTTTTAAATTGACAAAATAAATCAAAAATAAACATAAAAATAAGTGGAAAAGGCGAGAGTGCGCGAGCACACAGGAGCAAAGACAAGCAGCGCAGCTTGATGCGTAGTAAAAAAAATAATAAATAGACAACTGGTCGACCTCATTAGAAATAAAAACCCAAAAGATTAGATAGACAAACAAACAAACACATAAATGTGGAGAGAAGGGCAGTGCGCGCAGGAGCAAAGGTAAACAGCAGACAGACCTGAATCCTTATCTTTACAAGGTCGACCTCAGAACTTTTTTCAGTTTGTCTCGGTGACGGATAATGGAAGGAAGGGCAGGCAACTGGTCGACTTCATTTAAATAAACAAATAAAAAATAAGATAAACTCTCTGGAATAGATAAATAATAACAAAAATATTGTAAAGTGGAGAAAGCGAGAGCGCGCGAATGCACTCAAGCAAACACAAACAGCAGAGCACGATGCGTATTTTTTTTAAATTGACAAAATAAATCAAAAATAAATCAAAAATAAAAATAAGTGGAAAAGGCGAGAGTGCGCGAGCACACAGGAGCAAAGACAAGCAGCGCAGCTTGATGCGTAGTAAAAAAAATAATAAATAGACAACTGGTCGACCTCATTAGAAATAAAAACCCAAAAGATTAGATAGACAAACAAACAAACACATAAATGTGGAGAGAAGGGCAGTGCGCGCAGGAGCAAAGGTAAACAGCAGACAGACCTGAATCCTTATCTTTACAAGGTCGACCTCAGAACTTTGTTCAGTTTGTCTCGGTGACAGATAATGGAAGGAAGGGCAGGCAACTGGTCGACTTCATTTAAATAAACAAATAAAAAATAAGATAAACTCTCAGGAATAGATAAATAATAACAAAAAATTGTAAAGTGGAGAAAGCGAGAGCGCGCGAATGCACTCAAGCAAACACAAACAGCACAGCACGATGCGTATTTTTTTTTAAATTGACAAAATAAATCAAAAATAAAAATAAGTGGAAAAGGCGAGAGTGCGCGAGCACACAGGAGCAAAGACAAGCAGCGCACCTTGATGCGTAGTAAAAAATATAATAAATAGACAACTGGTCGACCTCACTAGAAATAAAAACCCAAAAGATTAGATAGACAAACAAACAAACACATAAATGTGGAGAGAAGGGCAGTGCGCGCAGGAGCAAAGGTAAACAGCAGACAGACCTGAATCCTTATCTTTACAAGGTCGACCTCAGAACTTTGTTCAGTTTGTCTCGGTGACGGATAATGGAAGGAAGGGCAGGCAACTGGTCGACTTCATTTAAATAAACAAATAAAAAATAAGATAGACACTCAGGAACAGATAAATAATAATAAAAAAATTATATAGTTGAGAAAGCGAGAGCGCGCGAATGCACTCAAGCAAACACAAACAGCACAGCACGATGCGTATTTTTTTTTTAAATTGACAAAATAAATCAAAAATAAATCAAAAATAAAAATAAGTGGAAAAGGCGAGAGTGCGCGAGCACACAGGAGCAAAGACAAGCAGCGCAGCTTGATGCGTAGTAAAAAAAATAATAAATAGACAACTGGTCGACCTCATTAGAAATAAAAACCCAAAAGATTAGATAGACAAACAAACAAACACATAAATGTGTAGAGAAGGGCAGTGCGCGCAGGAGCAAAGGTAAACAGCAGACAGACCTGAATCCTTACCTTTACAAGGTCAACCTCAGAACTTTGTTCAGTTTGTCTCGGTGAAGGATAATGGAAGGAAGGGCAGGCAACTGGTCGACATCTTTTAAATAAAGAAATAAAAAATAAGATAAACTCTCAGGAATAGATAAATAATAACAAAAAAATTGTAAAGTGGAGAAAGCGAGAGCGCGCGAATGCACTCAAGCAAACACAAACAGCACAGCACGATGCGTATTTTTTTTTAAATTGACAAAATAAATCAAAAATAAAAATAAGTGGGAAAGGCGAGAGTGCGCGAGCACACAGGAGCAAAGACAAGCAGCGCAGCTTGATGCGTAGTAAAAAAAATAATAAATAGACAACTGGTCGACCTCATTAGAAATAAAAACCCAAAAGATTAGATAGACAAACAAACAAACACATAAATGTGGAGAGAAGGGCAGTGCGCGCAGGAGCAAAGGTAAACAGCAGACAGACCTGAATCCTTATCTTTACAAGGTCGACCTCAGAACTTTGTTCAGTTTGTCTCGGTGACGGATAATGGAAGGAAGTGCAGGCAACTGGTCGACTTCATTTAAATAAACAAATAAAAAATAAGATAAACTCTCAGGAATAGATAAATAGTAACAAAAAAATTGTAAAGTGGAGAAAGCGAGAGCGCGCGAATGCACTCAAGCAAACACAAACAGCACAGCACGATGCGTATTTTTTTTTAAATGGACAAAATAAATCAAAAATAAATCAAACATAAAAATAAGTGGAAAAGGCGAGAGTGCGCGAGCACACAGGAGCAAAGACAAGCAGCGCAGCTTGATGCGTAGTAAAAAAAAATAATAAATAGACAACTGGTCGACCTCATTAGAAATAAAAACCCAAAAGATTAGATAGACAAACAAACAAACACATAAATGTGGAGAGAAGGGCAGTGCGCGCAGGAGCAAAGGTAAACAGCAGACAGACCTGAATCCTTATCTTTACAAGTTCGACCTCAGAACTTTGTTCAGTTTGTCTCGGTGACGGATAATGGAAGGAAGGGCAGGCAACTGGTCGACTTCATTTAAATAAACAAATAAAAAATAAGATAAACTCTCAGGAATAGATAAATAATAACAAAAAAATTGTAAAGTGGAGAAAGCGAGAGCGCGCGAATGCACTCAAGCAAACACAAACAGCACAGCATGATGCGTATTTTTTTTAAATTGACAAAATAAATCAAAAATAAATCAAAAATAAAAATAAGTGGAAAAGGCGAGAGTGCGCGAGCACACAGGAGCAAAGACAAGCAGCGCAGCTTGATGCGTAGTAAAAAAAATAATAAATAGACAACTGGTCGACCTCATTAGAAATAAAAACCCAAAAGATTAGATAGACAAACAAACAAACACATAAATGTGGAGAGAAGGGCAGTGCGCGCAGGAGCAAAGGTAAACAGCAGACAGACCTGAATCCTTATCTTTACAAGGTCGACCTCAGAACTTTGTTCAGTTTGTCTCGGTGACGGATAATGGAAGGAAGGGCAGGCAACTGGTCGACTTCATTTAAATAAACAAATAAAAAATAAGATAAACTCTCAGGAATAGATAAATAATAACAAAAAAATTGTAAAGTGGAGAAAGCGAGAGCGCGCGAATGCACTCAAGCAAACACAAACAGCAGAGCACGATGCGTATTTTTTTTAAATTGACAAAATAAATCAAAAATAAATCAAAAATAAAAATAAGTGGAAAAGGCGAGAGTGCGCGAGCACACAGGAGCAAAGACAAGCAGCGCAGCTTGATGCGTAGTAAAAAAAATAATAAATAGACAACTGGTCGACCTCATTAGAAATAAAAACCCAAAAGATTAGATAGACAAACAAACAAACACATAAATGTGGAGAGAAGGGCAGTGCGCGCAGGAGCAAAGGTAAACAGCAGACAGACCTGAATCCTTATCTTTACAAGGTCAACCTCGGAACTTTGTTCAGTTTGTCTCGGTGAAGGATAATGGAAGGAAGGGCAGGCAACTGGTCGACATCTTTTAAATAAAGAAATAAAAAATAAGATAAACTCTCAGGAATAGATAAATAATAACAAAAAAATTGTAAAGTGGAGAAAGCGAGAGCGCGCGAATGCACTCAAGCAAACACAAACAGCACAGCACGATGCGTATTTTTTTTAAATTGACAAAATAAATAAAAAATAAAAATAAGTGGAAAAGGCGAGAGTGCGCGAGCACACAGGAGCAAAGACAAGCAGCGCAGCTTGATGCGTAGTAAAAAAAATAATAAATAGACAACTGGTCGACCTCATTAGAAATAAAAACACAAAAGATTAGATAGACAAACAAACAAACACATAAATGTGGAGAGAAGGGCAGTGCGCGCAGGAGCAAAGGTAAACAGCAGACAGACCTGAATCCTTATCTTTACAAGGTCGACCTCAGAACTTTGTTCAGTTTGTCTCGGTGACGGATAATGGAAGGAAGTGCAGGCAACTGGTCGACTTCATTTAAATAAACAAATAAAAAATAAGATAAACTCTCAGGAATAGATAAATAATAACAAAAAAATTGTAAAGTGGAGAAAGCGAGAGCGCGCGAATGCACTCAAGCAAACACAAACAGCACAGCACGATGCGTATTTTTTTTTAAATGGACAAAATAAATCAAAAATAAATCAAACATAAAAATAAGTGGAAAAGGCGAGAGTGCGCGAGCACACAGGAGCAAAGACAAGCATCGCAGCTTGATGCGTAGTAAAAAAAAATAATAAATAGACAACTGGTCGACCTCATTAGAAATAAAAACCCAAAAGATTAGATAGACAAACAAACAAACACATAAATGTGGAGAGAAGGGCAGTGCGCGCAGGAGCAAAGGTAAACAGCAGACAGACCTGAATCCTTATCTTTACAAGGTCGACCTCAGAACTTTGTTCAGTTTGTCTCGGTGACGGATAATGGAAGGAAGGGCAGGCAACTGGTCGACTTCATTTAAATAAACAAATAAAAAATAAGATAAACTCTCAGGAATAGATAAATAATAAAAAAATTGTAAAGTGGAGAAAGCGAGAGCGCGCGAATGCACTCAAGCAAACACAAACAGCTCAGCACGATGCGTATTTTTTTTAAATTGACAAAATAAATCAAAAATAAATCAAAAATAAAAATAAGTGGAAAAGGCGAGAGTGCGCGAGCACACAGGAGCAAAGACAAGCAGCGCAGCTTGATGCGTAGTAAAAAAAATAATAAATAGACAACTGGTCGACCTCATTAGAAATAATAACCCAAAAGATTAGATAGACAAACAAACAAACACATAAATGTGGAGAGAAGGGCAGTGCGAGCAGGAGCAAAGGTAAACAGCAGACAGACCTGAATCCTTATCTTTACAAGGTCGACCTCAGAACTTTGTTCAGTTTGTCTCGGTGACGGATAATGGAAGGAAGGGCAGGCAACTGGTCGACTTCATTTAAATAAACAAATAAAAAATAAGATAAACTCTCAGGATTAGATAAGTAATAACAAAAAAATTGTAAAGTGGAGAAAGCGAGAGCGCGCGAATGCACTGAAGCAAACACAAACAGCACAGCACGATGCGTTTTTTTTTTTTAAATTGACAAAATAAATCAAAAATAAAAATAAGTGGAAAAGGGGACAGTGCGCGAGCACACAGGAGCAAAGACAAGCAGCGCAGCTTGATGCGTAGTAAAAAAAATAATAAATAGACAACTGGTCGACCTCATTAGAAATAAAAACCCAAAACATTAGATAGACAAACAAACAAACACATAAATGTGGAGAGAAGGACACTGCGCGCAGGAGCAAAGGTAAACAGCAGACAGACCTTTATCCTTATCTTTACAAAGTCGACCTCAGAACTTTGTTCAGTTTGTCTCGGTGACGGATAATGGAAGGAAGGGCAGGCAACTGGTCGACTTCATTTAAATAAAGAAATAAAAAATAAGATAAACTCTCAGGAATAGATAAATAATAACAAAAAAATTGTAAAGTGGAGAAAGCGAGAGCGCGCGAATGCACTGAAGCAAACACAAACAGCACAGCACGATGCGTATTTTTTTTAAATTGACAAAATAAATAAAAAATAAATCAAAAATAAAAATAAGTGGAAAAGGCGAGAGTGCGCGAGCACACAGGAGCAAAGACAAGCAGCGCACCTTGATGCGTAGTAAAAAAAATAATAAATAGACAACTGGTCGACCTCATTAGAAATAAAAACCCAAAAGATTAGATAGACAAACAAACAAACACATAAATGTGGAGAGAAGGGCAGTGCGCGCAGGAGCAAAGGTAAACAGCAGACAGACCTGAATCCTTATCTTTACAAGGTCGACCTCAGAACTTTGTTCAGTTTGTCTCGGTGACGGATAATGGAAGGAAGGGCAGGAAACTGGTCGACTTCATTTAAATAAACAAATAAAAAATAAGATAAACTCTCAGGAATAGATAAATAATAACAAAAATATTGTAAAGTGGAGAAAGCGAGAGCGCGCGAATGCACTCAAGCAAACACAAACAGCACAGCACGATGCGTATTTTTTTTTAAAATTGACAAAATAAATCAAAAATAAATCAAAAATAAAAATAAGTGGAAAAGGCGAGAGTGCGCGAGCACACAGGAGCAAAGACAAGCAGCGCAGCTTGATGCGTAGTAAAAAAAATAATAAATAGACAACTGGTCGACCTCATTAGAAAAAAAACCCAAAAGATTAGATAGACAAACAAACAAACACATAAATATGGAGAGAAGGGCAGTGCGGGCAGGAGCAAAGGTAAACAGCAGACAGACCTGAATCCTTATCTTTACAAGGTCGACCTCAGAACTTTGTTCAGTTTGTCTCGGTGACGGATAATGGAAGGAAGGGCAGGCAACTGGTCGACTTCATTTAAATAAACAAATAAAAACTAAGATAAACTCTCAGGATTAGATAAATAATAACAAAAAAATTGTAAAGTGGAGAAAGCGAGAGCGCGCGAATGCACTCAAGCAAACACAAACAGCACAGCACGATGCGTATTTTTTTTAAATTGACAAAATAAATCAAAAATAAATCAAAAATAAAAATAAGTGGAAAAGGCGAGAGTGCGCGAGCACACAGGAGCAAAGACAAGCAGCGCAGCTTGATGCGTAGTAAAAAAAATAATAAATAGACAACTGGTCGACCTCATTAGAAATAAAAACCCAAAAGATTAGATAGACAAACAAACAAACACATAAATGTGGAGAGAAGGGCAGTGCGCGCAGGAGCAAAGGTAAACAGCAGACAGACCTGAATCCTTATCTTTACAAGGTCGACCTCAGAACTTTGTTCAGTTTGTCTCGGTGACGGATAATGGAAGGAAGGGCAGGCAACTGGTCGACTTCATTTAAATAAACAAATAAAAAATAAGATAAACTCTCAGGAATAGATAAATAATAACAAAAAAATTGTAAAGTGGAGAAAGCGAGAGCGCGCGAATGCACTCAAGCAAACACAAACAGCACAGCACGATGCGTATTTTTTTTAAATTGACAAAATAAATCAAAAATAAATCAAACATAAAAATAAGTGGAAAAGGCGAGAGTGCGCGAGCACACAGGAGCAAAGACAAGCAGCGCAGCTTGATGCGTAGTAAAAAAAATAATAAATAGACAACTGGTCGACCTCATTAGAAATAAAAACCCAAAAGATTAGATAGACAAACAAACAAACACATAAATGTGGAGAGAAGGGCAGTGCGCGCAGGAGCAAAGGTAAACAGCAGACAGACCTGAATCCTTATCTTTACAAGGTCGACCTCAGAACTTTGTTCAGTTTGTCTCGGTGACGGATAATGGAAGGAAGGGCAGGCAACTGGTCGACTTCATTTAAATAAACAAATAAAAAATAAGATAAACTCTCAGGAATAGATAAATAATAACAAAAAAATTGTAAAGTGGAGAAAGCGAGAGCGCGCGAATGCACTCAAACAAACACAAACAGCAGAGCACGATGCGTATTTTTTTTAAATTGACAAAATAAATCAAAATAAATCAAAAATAAAAATAAGTGGAAAAGGCGAGAGTGCGCGAGCACACAGGAGCAAAGACAAGCAGCGCAGCTTGATGCGTAGTAAAAAAAATAATAAATAGACAACTGGTCGACCTCATTAGAAATAAAAACCCAAAAGATTAGATAGACAAACAAACAAACACATAAATGTGGAGAGAAGGGCAGTGCGCGCAGGAGCAAAGGTAAACAGCAGACAGACCTGAATCCTTATCTTTACAAGGTCAACCTCAGAACTTTGTTCAGTTTGTCTCGGTGAAGGATAATGGAAGGAAGGGCAGGCAACTGGTCGACATCTTTTAAATAAAGAAATAAAAAATAAGATAAACTCTCAGGAATAGATAAATAATAACAAAAAAAATTGTAAAGTGGAGAAAGCGAGAGCGCGCGAATGCACTCAAGCAAACACAAACAGCACAGCACGATGCGTATTTTTTTTAAAATTGACAAAATAAATCAAAAATAAAAATAAGTGGAAAAGGCGAGAGTGCGCGAGCACACAGGAGCAAAGACAAGCAGCGCAGCTTGATGCGTAGTAAAAAAAATAATAAATAGACAACTGGTCGACCTCATTAGAAATAAAAACCCAAAAGATTAGATAGACAAACAAACAAACACATAAATGTGGAGAGAAGGGCAGTGCGCGCAGGAGCAAAGGTAAACAGCAGACAGACCTGAATCCTTATCTTTACAAGGTCGACCTCAGAACTTTGTTCAGTTTGTCTCGGTGACGGATAATGGAAGGAAGTGCAGGCAACTGGTCGACTTCATTTAAATAAACAAATAAAAAATAAGATAAACTCTCAGGAATAGATAAATAATAACAAAAAAATTGTAAAGTGGAGAAAGCGAGAGCGCGCGAATGCACTCAAGCCAACACAAACAGCACAGCACGATGCGTATTTTTTTTTAAATGGACAAAATAAATCAAAAATAAATCAAACATAAAAATAAGTGGAAAAGGCGAGAGTGCGCGAGCACACAGGAGCAAAGACAAGCATCGCAGCTTGATGCGTAGTAAAAAAAAATAATAAATAGACAACTGGTCGACCTCATTAGAAATAAAAACCCAAAAGATTAGATAGACAAACAAACACACACATAAATGTGGAGAGAAGGGCAGTGCGCGCAGGAGCAAAGGTAAACAGCAGACAGACCTGAATCCTTATCTTTACAAGGTCGACCTCAGAACTTTGTTCAGTTTGTCTCGGTGACGGATAATGGAAGGAAGGGCAGGCAACTGGTCGACTTCATTTAAATAAACAAATAAAAAATAAGATAAACTCTCAGGAATAGATAAATAATAACAAAAAAATTGTAAAGTGGAGAAAGCGAGAGCGCGCGAATGCACTCAAGCAAACACAAACAGCACAGCACGATGCGTATTTTTTTTAAATTGACAAAATAAATCAAAAATAAATCAAAAATAAAAATAAGTGGAAAAGGCGAGAGTGCGCGAGCACACAGGAGCAAAGACAAGCCGCGCAGCTTGATGCGTAGTAAAAAAAAATAATAAATAGACAACTGGTCGACCTCATTAGAAATAAAAACCCAAAAGATTAGATAGACAAACAAACAAACACATAAATGTGGAGAGAAGGGCAGTGCGCGCAGGAGCAAAGGTAAACAGCAGACAGACCTGAATCCTTATCTTTACAAGGTCGACCTCAGAACTTTGTTCAGTTTGTCTCGGTGACGGATAATGGAAGGAAGGGCAGGCAACTGGTCGACTTCATTTAAATAAACAAATAAAAAATAAGATAAACTCTCAGGAATAGATAAATAATAAAAAAATTGTAAAGTGGAGAAAGCGAGAGCGCGCGAATGCACTCAAGCAAACACAAACAGCTCAGCACGATGCGTATTTTTTTTAAATTGACAAAATAAATCAAAAATAAATCAAACATAAAAATAAGTGGAAAAGGCGAGAGTGCGCGAGCACACAGGGGCAAAGACAAGCAGCGCAGCTTGATGCGTAGTAAAAAAAATAATAAATAGACAACTGGTCGACCTCATTAGAAATAATAACCCAAAAGATTAGATAGACAAACAAACAAACACATAAATGTGGAGAGAAGGGCAGTGCGAGCAGGAGCAAAGGTAAACAGCAGACAGACCTGAATCCTTATCTTTACAAGGTCGACCTCAGAACTTTGTTCAGTTTGTCTCGGTGACGGATAATGGAAGGAAGGGCAGGCAACTGGTCGACTTCATTTAAATAAACAAATAAAAAATAAGATAAACTCTCAGGATTAGATAAGTAATAACAAAAAAATTGTAAAGTGGAGAAAGCGAGAGCGCGCGAATGCACTGAAGCAAACACAAACAGCACAGCACGATGCGTTTTTTTTTTAAATTGACAAAATAAATCAAAAATAAAAATAAGTGGAAAAGGGGACAGTGCGCGAGCACACAGGAGCAAAGACAAGCAGCGCAGCTTGATGCGTAGTAAAAAAAATAATAAATAGACAACTGGTCGACCTCATTAGAAATAAAAACCCAAAAGATTAGATAGACAAACAAACAAACACATAAATGTGGAGAGAAGGACACTGCGCGCAGGAGCAAAGGTAAACAGCAGACAGACCTTTATCCTTATCTTTACAAGGTCGACCTCAGAACTTTGTTCAGTTTGTCTCGGTGACGGATAATGGAAGGAAGGGCAGGCAACTGGTCGACTTCATTTAAATAAAGAAATAAAAAATAAGATAAACTCTCAGGAATAGATAAATAATAACAAAAAAATTGTAAAGTGGAGAAAGCGAGAGCGCGCGAATGCACTGAAGCAAACACAAACAGCACAGCACGATGCGTATTTTTTTAAATTGACAAAATAAATAAAAAATAAATCAAAAATAAAAATAAGTGGAAAAGGCGAGAGTGCGCGAGCACACAGGAGCAAAGACAAGCATCGCAGCTTGATGCGTAGTAAAAAAAAATAATAAATAGACAACTGGTCGACCTCATTAGAAATAAAAACCCAAAAGATTAGATAGACAAACAAACAAACACATAAATGTGGAGAGAAGGGCAGTGCGCGCAGGAGCAAAGGTAAACAGCAGACAGACCTGAATCCTTATCTTTACAAGGTCGACCTCAGAACTTTGTTCAGTTTGTCTCGGTGACGGATAATGGAAGGAAGGGCAGGCAACTGGTCGACTTCATTTAAATAAACAAATAAAAAATAAGATAAACTCTCAGGAATAGATAAATAATAACAAAAAAATTGTAAAGTGGAGAAAGCGAGAGCGCGCGAATGCACTCAAGCAAACACAAACAGCACAGCACGATGCGTATTTTTTTTAATTGACAAAATAAATCAAAAATAAATCAAAAATAAAAATAAGTGGAAAAGGCGAGAGTGCGCGAGCACACAGGAGCAAAGACAAGCCGCGCAGCTTGATGCGTAGTAAAAAAAAATAATAAATAGACAACTGGTCGACCTCATTAGAAATAAAAACCCAAAAGATTAGATAGACAAACAAACAAACACATAAATGTGGAGAGAAGGGCAGTGCGCGCAGGAGCAAAGGTAAACAGCAGACAGACCTGAATCCTTATCTTTACAAGGTCGACCTCAGAACTTTGTTCAGTTTGTCTCGGTGACGGATAATGGAAGGAAGGGCAGGCAACTGGTCGACTTCATTTAAATAAACAAATAAAAAATAAGATAAACTCTCAGGATTAGATAAGTAATAACAAAAAAATTGTAAAGTGGAGAAAGCGAGAGCGCGCGAATGCACTGAAGCAAACACAAACAGCACAGCACGATGCGTTTTTTTTTTAAATTGACAAAATAAATCAAAAATAAAAATAAGTGGAAAAGGGGACAGTGCGCGAGCACACAGGAGCAAAGACAAGCAGCGCAGCTTGATGCGTAGTAAAAAAAATAATAAATAGACAACTGGTCGACCTCATTAGAAATAAAAACCCAAAAGATTAGATAGACAAACAAACAAACACATAAATGTGGAGAGAAGGACACTGCGCGCAGGAGCAAAGGTAAACAGCAGACAGACCTTTATCCTTATCTTTACAAGGTCGACCTCAGAACTTTGTTCAGTTTGTCTCGTGACGGATAATGGAAGGAAGGGCAGGCAACTGGTCGACTTCATTTAAATAAAGAAATAAAAAATAAGATAAACTCTCAGGAATAGATAAATAATAACAAAAAAATTGTAAAGTGGAGAAAGCGAGAGCGCGCGAATGCACTGAAGCAAACACAAACAGCACAGCACGATGCGTATTTTTTTTAAATTGACAAAATAAATAAAAAAATAAATCAAAAATAAAAATAAGTGGAAAAGGCGAGAGTGCGCGAGCACACAGGAGCAAAGACAAGCAGCGCAGCTTGATGCGTAGTAAAAAAAATAATAAATAGACAACTGGTCGACCTCATTAGAAAAAAAACCCAAAAGATTAGATAGACAAACAAACAAACACATAAATATGGAGAGAAGGGCAGTGCGGGCAGGAGCAAAGGTAAACAGCAGACAGACCTGAATCCTTATCTTTACAAGGTCGACCTCAGAACTTTGTTCAGTTTGTCTCGGTGACGGATAATGGAAGGAAGGGCAGGCAACTGGTCGACTTCATTTAAATAAACAAATAAAAAATAAGATAAACTCTCAGGATTAAATAATAACAAAAAAATTGTAAAGTGGAGAAAGCGAGAGGGCACGAATGCACTCAAGCAAACACAAACAGCACAGCACGATGCGTATTTTTTTTAAATTGACAAAATAAATCAAAAATAAATCAAAAATAAAAATAAGTGGAAAAGGCGAGAGTGCGCGAGCACACAGGAGCAAAGACAAGCAGCGCAGCTTGATGCGTAGTAAAAAAAATAATAAATAGACAACTGGTCGACCTCATTAGAAAAAAAACCCAAAAGATTAGATAGACAAACAAACAAACACATAAATGTGGAGAGAAGGGCAGTGCGGGCAGGAACAAAGGTAAACAGCAGACAGACCTGAATCCTTATCTTTACAAGGTCGACCTCAGAACTTTATTCAGTTTGTCTCGGTGACGGATAATGGAAGGAAGGCAGGCAACTGGTCGACTTCATTTAAATAAACAAATAAAAATTAAGATAAACTCTCAGGAATAGATAAATAATAACAAAAAAATTGTAAAGTGGAGAAATCAAGAGAGCGCGAATGCACTCAAGCAAACACAAACAGCACAGCACGATGCGTATTTTTTATTAAATTGACAAAATAAATCAAAAATAAATCAAAAATAAAAATAAGTGGAAATGGCGAGAGTGCGCGAGCACACAGGAGCAAAGACAAGCAGCGCAGCTTGATGCGTAGTAAAAAAAATAATAAATAGACAACTGGTCGACCTCATTAGAAAAAAAACCCAAAAGATTAGATAGACAAACAAACAAACACATAAATGTGGAGAGAAGGGCAGTGCGGGCAGGAACAAAGGTAAACAGCAGACAGACCTGAATCCTTATCTTTACAAGGTCGACCTCAGAACTTTGTTCAGTTTGTCTCGGTGACGGATAATGGAAGGAAGGGCAGGCAACTGGTCGACTTCATTTAAATAAACAAATAAAAATTAAGATAAACTCTCAGGAATAGACAAATAATACCAAAAAAAATTGTAAAGTGGAGAAATCAAGAGAGCGCGAATGCACTCAAGCAAACACAAACAGCACAGCACGATGCGTATTTTTTATTAAATTGACAAAATAAATCAAAAATAAATCAAAAATAAAAATAAGTGGAAAAGGCGAGAGTGCGCGAGCACACAGGAGCAAAGACAAGCAGCGCAGCTTGATGCGTAGTAAAAAAAATAATAAATAGACAACTGGTCGACCTCATTAGAAATAAAAACCCAAAAGATTAGATAGACAAACAAACAAACACATTAATGTGGAGAGAAGGGCAGTGCGCGCAGGAGCAAAGGTAAACAGCAGACAGACCTGAATCCTTATCTTTACAAGGTCGACCTCAGAACTTTGTTCAGTTTGTCTCGGTGACGGATAATGGAAGGAAGGGCAGGCAACTGGTCGACTTCACTTAAATAAACAAATAAAAAATAAGATAAACTCTCAGGAATAGATGAGTAATAACAAAAAAATTGTAAAGTGGAGAAAGCGAGAGCGCCCGAATGCACTCAAGCAAACACAAACAGCACAGCACGATGCGTATTTTTTTTTAAAATTGACAAAATAAATCAAAAATAAATCAAAAATAAAAATAAGTGGAAAAGGCGAGAGTGCGCGAGCACACAGGAGCAAAGACAAGCAGCGCAGCTTGATGCGTAGTAAAAAAAATAATAAATAGACAACTGGTCGACCTCATTAGAAAAAAAACCCAAAAGATTAGATAGACAAACAAACAAACACATAAATGTGGAGAGAAGGGCAGTGCGCGCAGGAGCAAAGGTAAACAGCAGACAGACCTGAATCCTTATCTTTACAAGGTCGACCTCAGAACTTTGTTCAGTTTGTCTCGGTGACGGATAATGGAAGGAAGGGCAGGCAACTGGTCGACTTCATTTAAATAAACAAATAAAAACTAAGATAAACTCTCAGGAATAGATAAATAATAACAAAAAAATTGTAAAGTGGAGAAAGCGAGAGCGCGCGAATGCACTCAAGCAAACACAAACAGCACAGCACGATGCGTATTTTTTTTAAATTGACAAAATAAATAAAAAATAAATCAAAAATAAAAATAAGTGGAAAAGGCGAGAGTGCGCGAGCACACAGGAGCAAAGACAAGCAGCGCAGATTGATGCGTAGTAAAAAAAATAATAAATAGACAATTGGTCGACCTTATTAGAAATAAAAACCCAAAAGATTAGATAGAGAAACAAACAAACACATTAATGTGGAGAGAAGGGCAGTGCGCGCAGGAGCAAAGGTAAACAGCAGACTGACCTGAATCCTTATCTTTACAAGGTCGACCTCAGAACTTTGTTCAGTTTGTCTCGGTGACGGATAATGGAAAGAAGGGCAGGCAACTGGTCGACTTCACTTAAAAAAACAAATAAAAAATAAGATAAACTCTCAGGAATTGATGAATAATAACAAAAAAATTGTAAAGTGGAGAAAGCGAGAGCGCGCGAATGCACTCAAGCAAACACAAACAGCACAGCACGATGCGTATTTTTTTTAAAATTGACAAAATAAATCAAAAATAAATCAAAAATAAAAATAAGTGGAAAAGGCGAGAGTGTGCGAGCACACAGGAGCAAAGACAAGCAGCGCAGCTTGATGCGTAGTAAAAAAAATAATAAATAGACAACTGGTCGACCTCATTAGAAATAAAAACCCAAAAGATTAGATAGACAAACAAACAAACACATAAATGTGGAGAGAAGGGCAGTGCGCGCAGGAGCAAAGGTAAACAGCAGACAGACCTGAATCCTTATCTTTACAAGGTCGACCTCAGAACTTTGTTCAGTTTGTCTCGGTGACGGATAATGGAAGGAAGGGCAGGCAACTGGTCGACTTCATTTAAATAAACAAATAAAAAATAAGATAGACACTCAGGAACAGATAAATAATAATAAAAAAATTGTATAGTTGAGAAAGCGAGAGCGCGCGAATGCACTCAAGCAAACACAAACAGCACAGCACGATGCATATTTTTTTTAATGGACAAAATAAATCAACAATAAATCAAAAATAAAAATAAGTGGAAAAGGCGAGAGTGCGCGAGCACACAGGAGCAAAGACAAGCATCGCAGCTTGATGCGTAGTAAAAAAAAAATAATAAATAGACAACTGGTCGACCTCATTAGAAATAAAAACCCAAAAGATTAGATAGACAAACAAACAAACACATAAATGTGGAGAGAAGGGCAGTGCGCGCAGGAGCAAAGGTAAACAGCAGACAGACCTGAATCCTTATCTTTACAAGGTCGACCTCAGAACTTTGTTCAGTTTGTCTCGGTGACGGATAATGGAAGGAAGGGCAGGCAACTGGTCGACTTCATTTAAATAAACAAATAAAAAATAAGATAAACTCTCAGGAATTGATGAATAATAACAAAAAAATTGTAAAGTGGAGAAAGCGAGAGCGCGCGAATGCACTCAAGCAAACACAAACAGCACAGCACGATGCGTATTTTTTTTAAAATTGACAAAATAAATCAAAAATAAATCAAAAATAAAAATAAGTGGAAAAGGCGAGAGTGTGCGAGCACACAGGAGCAAAGACAAGCAGCGCAGCTTGATGCGTAGTAAAAAAAATAATAAATAGACAACTGGTCGACCTCATTAGAAATAAAAACCCAAAAGATTAGATAGACAAACAAACAAACACATAAATGTGGAGAGAAGGGCAGTGCGCGCAGGAGCAAAGGTAAACAGCAGACAGACCTGAATCCTTATCTTTACAAGGTCGACCTCAGAACTTTGTTCAGTTTGTCTCGGTGACGGATAATGGAAGGAAGGGCAGGCAACTGGTCGACTTCATTTAAATAAACAAATAAAAAATAAGATAGACACTCAGGAACAGATAAATAATAATAAAAAAATTGTATAGTTGAGAAAGCGAGAGCGCGCGAATGCACTCAAGCAAACACAAACAGCACAGCACGATGCATATTTTTTTTAATGGACAAAATAAATCAACAATAAATCAAAAATAAAAATAAGTGGAAAAGGCGAGAGTGCGCGAGCACACAGGAGCAAAGACAAGCATCGCAGCTTGATGCGTAGTAAAAAAAAATAATAAATAGACAACTGGTCGACCTCATTAGAAATAAAAACCCAAAAGATTAGATAGACAAACAAACAAACACATAAATGTGGAGAGAAGGGCAGTGCGCGCAGGAGCAAAGGTAAACAGCAGACAGACCTGAATCCTTATCTTTACAAGGTCGACCTCAGAACTTTGTTCAGTTTGTCTCGGTGACGGATAATGGAAGGAAGGGCAGGCAACTGGTCGACTTCATTTAAATAAACAAATAAAAAATAAGATAAACTCTCAGGAATAGATAAATAATAACAAAAAAATTGTAAAGTGGAGAAAGCGAGAGCGCGCGAATGCACTCAAGCAAACACAAACAGCACAGCACGATGCGTATTTTTTTTAAATTGACAAAATAAATCAAAAATAAATCAAAAATAAAAATAAGTGGAAAAGACGAGAGTGCGTGAGCACACAGGAGCAAAGACAAGCAGCGCAGCTTGATGCGTAGTAAAAAAAATAATAAATAGACAACTGGTCGACCTCATTAGAAATAAAAACCCAAAAGATTAGATAGACAAACAAACAAACACATAAATGTGGAGAGAAGGGCAGTGCGCGCAGGAGCAAAGGTAAACAGCAGACAGACCTGAATCCTTATCTTTACAAGGTCGACCTCAGAACTTTGTTCAGTTTGTCTCGGTGACGGATAATGGAAGGAAGGGCAGGCAACTGGTCGACTTCATTTAAATAAACAAATAAAAAATAAGATAAACTCTCAGGAATAGATAAATAATAACAAAAAAATTGTAAAGTGGAGAAAGCGAGAGCGCGCGAATGCACTCAAGCAAACACAAACAGCACAGCACGATGCGTATTTTTTTTAAATTGACAAAATTAATCAAAAATAAATCAAACATAAAAATAAGTGGAAAAGGCGAGAGTGCGCGAGCACACAGGAGCAAAGACAAGCAGCGCAGCTTGATGCGTAGTAAAAAAAATAATAAATAGACAACTGGTCGACCTCATTAGAAATAAAAACCCAAAAGATTAGATAGACAAACCAACAAACACATAAATGTGGAGAGAAGGGCAGTGCGCGCAGGAGCAAAGGTAAACAGCAGACAGACCTGAATACTTATCTTTACAAGGTCGACCTCAGAACTTTGTTCAGTTTGTCTCGGTGACGGATAATGGAAGGAAGGGCAGGCAACTGGTCGACTTCATTTAAATAAACAAATAAAAAATAAGATAAACTCTCAGGAATAGATAAATAATAACAAAAAAATTGTAAAGTGGGAAAGCGAGAGCGCGCGAATGCACTCAAGCAAACACAAACAGCACAGCACGATGCGTATTTTTTTAAACTGACAAAATAAATCAAAAATAAATCAAAAATAAAAATAAGTGGAAAAGGCGAGAGTGCGCGAGCACACAGGAGCAAAGACAAGCAGCGCAGCTTGATGCGTAGTAAAAAAAATAATAAATAGACAACTGGTCGACCTCATTAGAAATAAAAACCCAAAAGATTAGATAGACAAACAAACAAACACATAAATGTGGAGAGAAGGGCAGTGCGCGCAGGAGCAAAGGTAAACAGCAGACACACCTGAATCCTTATCTTTACAAGGTCGACCTCAGAACTTTGTTCAGTTTGTCTCGGTGACGGATAATGGAAGGAAGGGCAGGCAACTGGTCGACTTCATTTAAATAAACAAATAAAAAATAAGATAAACTCTCAGGAATAGATAAATAATAACAAAAAAATTGTAAAGTGGAGAAAGCGAGAGCGCGCGAATGCACTCAAGCAAACACAAACAGCACAGCACGATGCGTATTTTTTTTAAATTGACAAAATTAATCAAAAATAAATCAAACATAAAAATAAGTGGAAAAGGCGAGAGTGCGCGAGCACACAGGAGCAAAGACAAGCAGCGCAGCTTGATGCGTAGTAAAAAAAATAATAAATAGACAACTGGTCGACCTCATTAGAAATAAAACCCAAAAGATTAGATAGACAAACCAACAAACACATAAATGTGGAGAGAAGGGCAGTGCGCGCAGGAGCAAAGGTAAACAGCAGACAGACCTGAATACTTATCTTTACAAGGTCGACCTCAGAACTTTGTTCAGTTTGTCTCGGTGACGGATAATGGAAGGAAGGGCAGGCAACTGGTCGACTTCATTTAAATAAACAAATAAAAAATAAGATAAACTCTCAGGAATAGATAAATAATAACAAAAAATTGTAAAGTGGGAAAGCGAGAGCGCGCGAATGCACTCAAGCAAACACAAACAGCACAGCACGATGCGTATTTTTTTAAACTGACAAAATAAATCAAAAATAAATCAAAAATAAAAATAAGTGGAAAAGGCGAGAGTGCGCGAGCACACAGGAGCAAAGACAAGCAGCGCAGCTTGATGCGTAGTAAAAAAAATAATAAATAGACAACTGGTCGACCTCATTAGAAATAAAAACCCAAAAG
>NW_025958523.1:0-45517 GCF_023159225.1 Perognathus longimembris pacificus | reverse complement strand
CGATGCTGTGCTGTTGTGTTTGCTTGAGTGCATTGGCGCGCTCTCACTTTCTCCACATTACAATTTTTTTTTATTATTTATCTATTCCTGAGAGTTTATCTTATTTTTTATTCGTTTATTTAAATGAAGTCGACCAGTTGCCTGCCCTTCCTTCCATTATCCGTCACCGAGACAAAATGAACAAAGTTCTGAGGTCGACCTTGTAAAGATAAGGATTCAGGTCTGTCTGCTGTTTACCTTTGCTCCTGCGCGCACTGCCCTTCTCTCCACATTATGTGTTTGTTTGTTTGTCTATCTTATCTTTTGGGTTTTTATTTCTAATGAGGTCGACCAGTTGTCTATTTATTATTTTTTTTACTACGCTTCAAGCTGTGCTGCTTGTCTTTGCTCCTGTTGCTCGCGCACTCTCGCCTTTTCCACTTATTTTTATTTGATTTATTTTTGATTTATTTGTCAATTTAAAAAAAATACGCATCGTGCTGTGCTGTTTGTGTTTGCTTGAGTGCATTCGCGCGCTCTCGCTTTCTCCCTTTACAATTTTTTTGTTATTATTTATCTATTCCTGAGAGTTTATCTTATTTTTTATTTGTTTATTTAAATGACGTCGACCAGTTGCCTTGCCCTTCCTTCCATTATCCGTCTCCCGAGACAAACTGAACAAAGTTCTGAGGTCGACCTTGTAAAGATAAGGATTCAGGTCTGTCTGCTGTTTACCTTTGCTCCTGCGCGCACTGCCCTTCTCTCCACATTTATGTGTTTGTTTGTTTGTCTATCTAATCTTTTGGGTTTTTATTTCTAATGAGGTCGACCAGTTGTCTATTTATTATTTTTTTTACTACGCATCAAGCTGCGCTGCTTGTCTTTGCTCCTGTGTGCTCGCGCACTCTCGCCTTTTCCACTTATTTTTATTTTTGATTTATTTTGTCAATTTAAAAAAAAATACGCATCGTGCTGTGCTGTTTGTGTTTGCTTGAGTGCATTCGCGTGCTCTCGCTTTCCTCCACTTTACAATTTTTTTTGTTATTATTTATCTATTCCTGAGAGTTTATCTTATTTTTTATTGTTTATTTAAATGAAGTCGACCAGTGCCTGCCCTCCTTCCATTATCCGTCACCGAGACAAACTGAACAAAGTTCTGAGGTCGACCTTGTAAAGATAAGGATTCAGGTCTGTCTGCTGTTTACCATGCTCCTGCGCGCACTGCCCTTCTCTCCTCATTTATGTGTTTGTTTGTTTGTCTATCTAATCTTTTGGTTTTTTATTTCTAATGAGGTCGACCAGTTGTCTATTTATTATTTTTTTTTACTACGCATCAAGCTGCGCTGCTTGTCTTTGCTCCTGTGTGCTCGCGCACTCTCGCCTTTTCCACTTATTTTTATTTTTGATTTATTTGTCAATTTAAAAAAAAATACGCATCGTGCTGTGCTGTTTGTGTTTGCTTGAGTGCATTCGCGTGCTCTTGCTTTCTCCACTTTACACTTTTTTTGTTATTATTTATCTATTCCTGAGAGTTTATCTTATTTTTTATTTGTTTATTTAAATGAAGTCGACCAGTTGCCTGCCCTTCCTTCCATTATCCGTCACCGAGACAAACTGAACAAAGTTCTGAGGTCGACCTTGGAAAGATAAGGATTCAGGTCTGTCTGCTGTTTACCTTTGCTCCTGCGCGCCACTGCCCTTCTCTCCACATTTATGTGTTTGTTTGTTGTCTATCTAATCTTTTTGGGTTTTTATTTCTAATGAGGTCGACCAGTTGTCTATTTATTATTTTTGTTACTACGCATCAAGCTGTGTTGCTTGTCTTTGCTACTGTGTGCTCGCCGCACTCTCGCCTTTTCCACTTATTTTTATTTTTGATTTATTTGTCAATTTAAAAAAAATACGCATCGTGCTGTGCTGTTGTGTTTGCTTGAGTGCATTCGCGCGCTCTCGCTTTCTCCACTTAACAATTTTTTTGTTATTATTTATCTATTCCTGAGAGTTTATCTTATTTTTATTTGTTTATTTAAATGAAGTCGACCAGTTGCCTGCCCTTCCTTCCATTATCCGTCACCGAGACAAACTGAACAAAGTTCTGAGGTCGACCTTGTAAAGATAAGGATTCAGGTCTGTCTGCCGTTTACCTTTGCTCCTGCGCGCAATGCCCTTCTCTCACATTTATGTGTTTGTTTGTTTGTCTATCTAATCTTTTGGGTTTTTATTTCTAATGAGGTCGACCAGTTGTCAATTTATTATTTTTTTTACTACGCATCAAGCTGCGCTGCTTGTCTTTGCTCCTGTGTGCTCGCGCACTCTCGCCTTTTCCACTTATTTTTATTTTGATTTATTTTTGATTTATTTTGTCAATTTAAAAAAAATACGCATCGTGCTGTGCTGTTTGTGTTGCTTGAGTGCATTCGCGCGCTCTCGCTTTTCTCCACTTTACAATTTTTTTGTTATTATTTATCTATTCCTGAGAGTGTATCTTATTTTTTATTTCTTTATTTAAATGAAGTCGACCAGTTGCCTGCCCTTCCTTCCATTATCCGTCACCGAGACAAACTGAACAAAGTTATGAGGTTGACCTTGTAAATATAAGGATTCAGGTCTGTCTGCTGTTTACCTTTGCTCCTGCGCGCACTGCCCTTCTCTCCACATTTATGTGTTTGTTTGTTTGTCTATCTAATCTTTTGGGTTTTTATTTCTAATGAGGTCGACCAGTTGTCTATTTATTATTTTTTTTACTACGCCATCAAGCTGCGCTGCTTGTCTTTGCTCCTGTGTGCTCGCGCACTCTCGCCTTTTCCACTTATTTTTATTTTTGATTTATTTTTGATTTATTATGTCAATTTTAAAAAAAATACGCATCGTGCTGTGCTGTTTGTGTTTGCTTGAGTGCATTCGCGCGCTCTCCGCTTTCTCCACTTTACAATTTTTTTGTTATTATTTATCTATTCCTGAGAGTTTATCTTATTTTTTATTTGTTTATTTAAATGAAGTCGACCAGTTGCCTGCCCTTCCTTCCATTATCCGTCACCGAGACAAACTGAACAAAGTTCTGAGGTCGACCTTGTAAAGATAAGGGATTCAGGTCTGTCTGCTGTTACCTTTGCTCCTGCGCGCACTGCCCTTCTCTCCACATTTATGTGTTTGTTTGTTTGTCTATCTAATCTTTTGGGTTTTTATTTCTAATGAGGTCGACCAGTTGTCTATTTATTATTTTTTTTACTACGCATCAAGCTGCGCTGCTTGTCTTTGCTCCTGTGTGCTCGCGCACTCTCGCCTTTTCCACTTATTTTTATTTTTGATTTATTTTTGATTTATTATGTCAAATTTAAAAAAATACGCATCGTGCTGTGCTGTTTGTGTTTGCTTGAGTGCATTCGCGCGCTCCTCGCTTTCTCCACTTTACAATTTTTTTGTTATTATTTATCTATTCCTGAGAGTTTATCTTATTTTTTATTTGTTTACTTAAATGAAGTCGACCACTTGCCTGCCCTTCCGTCCATTATCCGTCACCGAGACAAACTGAACAAAGTTCTGAGGTCGACCTTGTAAAGATAAGTATTCAGGTCTGTCCTGCTGTTTACCTTTGCTCCTGCGCGCACTGCCCTCTCTCCACATTTATGTGTTTGTTTGTTTGTCTATCTAATCTTTTGGGTTTTTATTTCTAATGAGGTCGACCAGTTGTCTATTTATTTTTTTTTTACTACGCATCAAGCTGCGCTGCTTGTCTTTGCTCCTGTGTGCTCGCGCACTCTCGCCTTTTCCACTTATTTTATTTTTGATTTATTTTTGATTATTTTGTCAATTTAAAAAAAAAATACGCATCGTGCTGTGCTGTTTGTGTTTGCTTGAGTGCATTTGCGCGCTCTCGCTTTCTCCACTTTACAATTTTTTTGTTATTATTTATCTATTCCTGAGAGTTTATATTATTTTTTATTGTTTATTTAAATGAAGTCGACCAGTTGCCTGCCCTTCCTTCCATTATCCGTCACCGAGACCAAACTGAACAAAGTTCTGAGGTCGACCTTGTGAAGATAAGGATTCAGGTCTGTCTGCTGTTTACCTTTGCTCCTGCGAGCACTGCCCTTCTCTCCACATTTATGTGTTTGTTTGTTTGTCTATCTAATCTTTTGGGTTTTTATTTCTAATGAGGTCGACCAGCTTGTCTATTCATTATTTTTTTTACTACGCATCAAGCTGCGCTGCTTGTCTTTGCTCCTGTGTGCTCACGCACTCTCGCCTTTTCCACTTATTTTTATTTTTGATTTATTTTTGATTTATTTTGTCTATTTAAAAAAAATACGCATTGTGCTGTGCTGTTTGTGTTTGCTTGAGTGCATTCGCGCGCTCTCGCTTTCTCCACTTTACAATTTTTTTGTTATTATTTGTCTATTCCTGAGAGTTTATCTTATTTTTTATTTGTTTATTTAAATGAAGTCGACCAGTTGCCTGGCCTTCCTTCCATTATCCGTCACCGAGACAAACTGAACAAAGTTCTGAGGTCGACCATGTAAAGATAAGGATTCAGGTCTGTCTGCTGTTTACCTTTGCTCCTGCGCGCACTGGCCCTTCTCTCCACATTTATGTGTTTGTTTGTTTGTCTATCTAATCTTTTGGGTTTTTTATTTCTAATGAGGTCGACCAGTTGTCTATTTATTATTTTTTTACTTCGCATCAAGCTGCGCTGCTTGTCTTTGCTCCTGTGTGCTCGCGCACTCTCGCCTTTTCCACTTATTTTTATTTTTGATTTATTTTGATTTATTTTGTCAATTTAAAAAAAAATACGCATCGTGCTGTGCTGTTTGTGTTTGCTTGGGTGCATTCGCGCGCTCTCGCTTTCTCCACTTTACACTTTTTTTTATTATTTATCTATTCCTGAGAGTATATCTTATATTTTATTTGTTTATTGAAATGAAGTCGACCAGTTGCCTGCCCTTCTGTCCATTATCCGTCACCGAGACAAACTGAACAAAGTTCTGAGGTCGACCTTGTAAAGATAAGGATTCAGGTCTGTCTGCTGTTTACCTTTGCTCCCGCGCGCACTGCCCTTCTCTCCACATTTATGTGTTTGTTTGTTTGTCTATCTAATCTTTTGGGTTTTTATTTCTAATGAGGTCGACCAGTTGTCTATTTATTATTTTTGTTACTACGCATCAAGCTGCGCTGCTTGTCTTTGCTCCTGTGTGCTCGCGCACCTCTCGCCTTTTCCACTTATTTTTATTTTTGATTTATTTTTGATTTATTTTGTCAATTTAAAAAAAATACGCATCGTGCTGTGCTGTTTGTGTTTGCTTGAGTGCATTGGCGCGCTCTCACTTTCTCACATTACAATTTTTTTTATTATTAATCTATTCCTGAGAGTTTATCTTATTTTTTATTCGTTTATTAAATGAAGTCCGACCAGTTGCCGGCCCTTCCTTCCATTATCCGTCACCGAGAGACAAAATGAACAAAGTTCTGAGGTCGACCTTGTAAAGATCAGGATTCAGGTCTGTCTGCTGTTTAACTTTGCTCCTGCGCGCACTGCCCTTCTCTCCACATTTATGTGTTTGTTTGTTTGTCTATCTAATCTTTTGGGTTTTATTCTAATGAGGTCGACCAGTTGTCTATTTATTATTTTTTTTACTACGCTTCAAGCTGTGCTGCTTGTCTTTGCTCCTGTGTGCTCGCGCACTCTCGCCTTTTTCCACTTATTTTTATTTTTGATTTATTTTTGATTTATTTTGTCAATTTAAAAAAAATACGCATCGTGCTGTGCTGTTTGTGTTTGCTTGAGTGCATTCGCGCGCTCTCGCTTTCTCCACTTTACAATTTTTTTGTATTATTTATCTATTCCTGAGAGTTTATCTTATTTTTTATTTGTTTATTTAAATGACGTCGACAGTTGCCTGCCCTTCCTTCCATTATCCGTCTCCGAGACAAACTGAACAAAGTTCTGAGGTCGACCTTGTAAAGATAAGGATTCAGGTCTGTCTGCTGTTTACCTTTGCTCCTGCGCGCACTGCCCTTCTCTCCACATTTATGTGTTTGTTTGTTTGTCTATCTAATCTTTTGGGTTTTTATTTCTAATGAGGTCGACCAGTTGTCTATTTATTATTTTTTTTACTACGCATCAAGCTGCGCTGCTTGTCTTTGCTCCTGTGTGCTCGCGCACTCTCGCCTTTTCCACTTATTTTTATTTTTGATTTATTTTGTCAATTTAAAAAAAAATACGCATCGTGCTGTGCTGTTTGTGTTTGCTTGAGTGCATTCGCGTGCTCTCGCTTTCTCCACTTTAACAATTTTTTTGTTATTATTTATCTATTCCTGAGAGTTTATCTTATTTTTTATTTGTTTATTTAAATGAAGTCGACCAGTTGCCTGCCCTTCCTTCCATTATCCGTCACCGAGACAAACTGATCAAAGTTCTGAGGTCAACCTTGTAAAGATAAGGATTCAGGTCTGTCTGCTGTTTACCTTTGCTCCTGCGCGCACTGCCCTTCTCTCCACATTTATGTGTTTGTTTGTTTGTCTATCTAATCTTTTGGGTTTTTATTTCTAATGAGGTCGACCAGTTGTCTATTTATTATTTTTTTTACTACGCATCAAGCTGCGCTGCTCGTCTTTGCTCCTGTGTGCTCGCGCATTCTCGCCTTTTCCACTTATTTTATTTTTGATTTATTTTTATTTATTTTGTCAATTTAAAAAAATACGCATCGTGCTGTGCTGTTTGTGTTTGCTTGAGTGCATTCGCAGCGCTCTCTCGCTTTCTCCACTTTACAATTTTTTTGTTATTATTTATCTATTCCTGAGAGTTTATCTTATTTTTTATTTGTTTATTTAAATGAAGTCGACCAGTTGCCTGCCCTTCCTTCCATTATCCGTCACCGAGACAAACTGAACAAAGTTCTGAGGTCGACCTTGTAAAGATAAGGATTCAGGTCTGTCTGCTGTTTACCTTTGCTCCTGCGCGCACTGCCCTTCTCTCCACATTTATGTGTTTGTTTGTTTGTCTATCTAATCTTTTTGGGTTTTTATTTCTAATGAGGTCGACCAGTTGTCTATTTATTATTTTTTTTTACTACGCATCAAGCTGCGCTGCTTGTCTTTGCTCCGTGTGCTCGCGCACTCCTCGCCTTTTCCACTTATTTTTATTTTTGATATATTTTGATTTATTTTGTCAATTTTTAAAAAAAATACGCATCGTGCTGTGCTGTTTGTGTATGCCTGAGTGCATTCGCGCGCTCTCGCTTTCTCCACTTTACAATTTTTTTTGTTATTATTTGTCTATTCCTGAGAGTTTATCTTATTTTTTATTTGTTTATTTAAATGAAGTCGACCAGTTGCCTGCCCTTCCTTCCATTATCCGTCACCGAGACAAACTGAACAAAGTTCTGAGGTCGACCTTGTAAAGATAAGGATTCAGGTCTGTCTGCTGTTTACCTTTGCTCCTGCGCGCACTGCCCTTCTCTCCACATTTATGTGTTTGTTTGTTTGTCTATCTAATCTTTTGGGTTTTTATTTCTAATGAGGTCGACCAGTTGTCTATTTATTATTTTTTTACTACGCATCAAGCTGCGCTGCTTGTCTTTGCTCCTGTGTGCTCGCGCACTCTCGCCTTTTCCACTTATTTTATTTTTGATTTATTTTGTCAATTTAAAAAAAAATACGCATCGTGCTGTGCTGTTTGTGTTTGCTTGAGTGCATTCGCGTGCTCTCGCTTTCTCCACTTTACAATTTTTTTGTTATTATTTATCTATTCCTGAGAGTTTATCTTATTTTTTATTTGTTTATTTAAATGAAGTCGACCAGTTGCCTGCCCTTCCTTCCATTATCCGTCACCGAGACAAACTGAACAAAGTTCTGAGGTCAACCTTGTAAAGATAAGGATTCAGGTCTGTCTGCTGTTTACCTTTGCTCCTGCGCGCACTGCCCTTCTCTCCACATTTATGTGTTTGTTTGTTTGTCTATCTAATCTTTTGGGTTTTTATTTCTAATGAGGTCGACCAGTTGTCTATTATTATTTTTTTACTACGCATCAAGCTGCGCTGCTTGTCTTTGCTCCTGTGTGCTCGCGCATTCTCGCCTTTTCCACTTATTTTTATTTTTGATTTATTTTTTATTTATTTTGTCAATTTAAAAAAAAATACGCATCGTGCTGTGCTGTTTGTGTTTGCTTGAGTGCATTCGCGCGCTCTCGCTTTCTCCACTTTACAATTTTTTTGTTATTATTTATCTATTCCTGAGAGTTTATCTTATTTTTTATTTGTTTATTTAAATGAAGTCGACCAGTTGCCTGCCCTTCCTTCCATTATCCGTCACCGAGACAAACTGAACAAAGTTCTGAGGTCGACCTTGTAAAGATAAGGATTCAGGTCTGTCTGCTGTTTACCTTTGCTCCTGCGCGCACTGCCCTTCTCTCCACATTTATGTGTTTGTTTGTTTGTCTATCTAATCTTTTGGGTTTTTATTTCTAATGAGGTCGACCAGTTGTCTATTTATTATTTTTTTTACTACGCTTCAAGCTGTGCTGCTTGTCTTTGCTCCAGTGTGCTCGCGCACTCTCGCCTTTTCCACTTATTTTTATTTTTGATTTATTTTTGATTTATTTTGTCAATTTAAAAAAAATACGCATCGTGCTGTGCTGTTTGTGTTTGCTTGAGTGCATTCGCGTGCTCTCGCTTTCTCCACTTTACAATTTTTTTGTTATTATTTATCTATTCCTGAGAGTTTGTCTCATTTTTTATTTGTTTATTTAAATGAAGTCGACCAGTTGCCTGCCCTTCCTTCCATTATCCGTCACCGAGACAAACTGAACAAAGTTCTGAGGTCGACCTTGGAAAGATAAGGATTCAGGTCTGTCTGCTGTTTACCTTTGCTCCTGCGCGCACTGCCCTTCTCTCCACATTTATGTGTTTGTTTGTTTGTCTATCTAATCTTTTGGGTTTTTATTTCTAATGAGGTCGACCAGTTGTCTATTTATTATTTTTTTTACTACGCATCAAGCTGCGCTGCTTGTCTTTGCTCCTGTGTGCTCGCGCACTCTCGCCTTTTCCACTTATTTTTATTTTTGATTTATTTTGTCAATTTAAAAAAAAATACGCATCGTGCTGTGCTGTTTGTGTTTGCTTGAGTGCATTCGCGTGCTCTCGCTTTCTCCACTTTACAATTTTTTTGTTATTATTTATCTATTCCTGAGAGTTTATCTTATTTTTTATTTGTTTATTTAAATGAAGTCGACCAGTTGCCTGCCCTTCCTTCCATTATCCGTCACCGAGAGAAACTGAACAAAGTTCTGAGGTCGACCTTGTAAAGTTCAGGATTCAGGTCTGTCTGCTGTTTACCTTTGCTCCTGCGCGCACTGCCCTTCTCTCCACATTTATGTGTTTGTTTGTTTGTCTATCTAATCTTTTGGGTTTTTATTTCTAATGAGGTCGACCAGTTGTCTATTTATTATTTTTTTTACGACGCATCAAGCTGCGCTGCTTGTCTTTGCTCCTGTGTGCTCGCGCACTCTCGCCTTTTCCACTTATTTTTATTTTTGATTTATTTTGTCAATTTAAAAAAAAATACGCATCGTGCTGTGCTGTTTGTGTTTGCTTGAGTGCATTCGCGTGCTCTTGCTTTCTCCACTTTACACTTTTTTTGTTATTATTTATCTATTCCTGAGAGTTTATCTTATTTTTTATTTGTTTATTTAAATGAAGTCGACCAGTTGCCTGCCCTTCCTTCCATTATCCGTCACCGAGACAAACTGAACAAAGTTCTGAGGTCGACCTTGGAAAGATAAGGATTCAGGTCTGTCTGCTGTTTACCTTTGCTCCTGCGCGCACTGCCCTTCTCTCCACATTTATGTGTTTGTTTGTTTGTCTATCTAATCTTTTGGGTTTTTATTTCTAATGAGGTCGACCAGTTGTCTATTTATTATTTTTGTTACTACGCATCAAGCTGTGTTGCTTGTCTTTGCTACTGTGTGCTCGCGCACTCTCGCCTTTTCCACTTATTTTTATTTTTGATTTATTTTGTCAATTTAAAAAAAATACGCATCGTGCTGTGCTGTTTGTGTTTGCTTGAGTGCATTCGCGCGCTCTCGCTTTCTCCACTTTACAATTTTTTGTTATTATTTATCTATTCCTGAGAGTTTATCTTATTTTTTATTTTTTTATTTAAATGAAGTCGACCAGTTGCCTGCCCTTCCTTCCATTATCCGTCACCGAGACAAACTGAACAAAGCTCTGAGGTCGACCTTTCAAAGATAAGGATTCAGGTCTGTCTGCCGTATACCTTTGCTCCTGCGCGCACTGCCCTTCTCTCCACATTTATGTGTTTGTTTGTTTGTCTATCTAATCTTTTGGGTTTTTATTTCTAATGAGGTCGACCAGTTGTCTATTTATTATTTTTTTTACTACGCATCAAGCTGTGCTGCTTGTCTTTGCTCCTGTGTGCTCGCGCACTCTCGCCTTTTCCTCTTATTTTTGATTTATTTTTGATTTATTTTGTCAATTTAAAAAAAAATACGCATCGTGCTGTGCTGTTTGTGTTTGCTTGAGTGCATTCGCGCACTCTCGCTTTCTCCACTTTACAATTTTTTGTTATTATTTATCTTTTCTTGAGAGTGTATCTTATATTTTATTTGTTTATTTAAATGAAGTCGACCAGTTGCCTGCCCTTCCTTCCATTATCCGTCACCGAGACAACCTGAACAAAGTTCTGAGGTCGACCTTGTAAAGATAAGGATTCAGGTCTGTCTGCTGTTTACCTTTGCTCCTGCGCGCACTGCCCTTCTCTCCACATTTATGTGTTTGTTTGTTTGTCTATCTAATCTTTTGGGTTTTTATTTCTAATGAGGTCGACTAGTTGTCTATTTATTATTTTTTTTACTACCCATCAAGCTGCGCTGCTTGTCTTTGCTCCTGTGTGCTCGCGCACTCTCGCCTTTTCCACTTATTTTTATTTTTGATTTATTTTGTCAATTTATAAAATACGCATCGTGCTGTGCTGTTTGTGTTTGCTTGAGTGCATTCGCGCGCTCTCGCTTTCTCCACTTTACAATTTTTTGTTATTATTTATCTATTCCTGAGAGTTTATCTTATTTTTTATTTGTTTATTTAAATGAAGTCGACCAGTTGCCTGACCTTCCTTCCATTAGCCGTCACCGAGACAAACTGAACAAAGTTCTGAGGTCGACCTTGTAAAGATAAGGATTCAGGTCTGTCTGCTGTTTACCTTTGCTCCTGCGCGCACTGCCCTTCTCTCCACATTTATGTGTTTGTTTGTTTGTCTATCTAATCTTTTGGGTTTTTATTTCTAATGAGGTCGACCAGTTGTCTATTTATTATTTTTGTTACTACGCATCAAGCTGTGCTGCTTGTATTTGCCCTTGTGTGCTCGCGCACTCTCGCCTTTTCCACTTATTTTTATTTTTGATTTATTTTTGATTTATTTTGTCAATTTAAAAAAAATACGCATCGTGCTGTGCTGTTTGTGTTTGCTTGAGTGCTTTCGCGTGCTCTCGCTTTCTCCACTTTACAATTTTTTTCTTATTATTTATCTATTCCTGAGAGTTTATCTTATTTTTTATTTGTTTATTTAAATGAAGTCGACCAGTTGCCTGCCCTTCCTTCCATTATCCGTCACCGAGACAAACTGAACAAAGTTCTGAGGTGGACCTTGTAAAGATAAGGATTCAGGTCTGTCTGCTGTTTACCTTTGCTCCTGCCCGCACTGCACTTCTCTCCACATTTATGTGTTTGTTTGTTTGTCTATCTAATCTTTTGGGTTTTTATTTCTAATGAGGTCGACCAGTTGTCTATTTATTATTTTTTTTACTACGCATCAAGCTGCGCTACTTCTCTTTGCTCCTGTGTGCTCGCGCACTCTCGCCTTTTCCACTTATTTTTATTTTTGATTTATTTTTGATTTATTTTGTCAATTTAAAAAAAAATACGCATCGTGCTGTGCTGTTTGTGTTTGCTTGAGTGCATTCGCGCGCTCTCGCTTTCTCCACTTTACAATTTTTTTGTTATTATTTATCTATTCCTGAGAGTTTATCTTATTTTTTATTTGTTTATTTAAATGAAGTCGACCAGTTGCCTGCCCTTCCTTCCATTATCCGTCACCGAGACAAACTGAACAAAGTTCTGAGGTCGACCTTGTAAAGATAAGGATTCAGGTCTGTCTGCTGTTTACCTTTGCTCCTGCGCGCACTGCCCTTCTCTCCACATTTATGTGTTTGTTTGTTTGTCTATCTAATCTTTTGGGTTTTTATTTCTAATGAGGTCGACCAGTTGTCTATTTATTATTTTTTTTACTACGCATCAAGCTGCGCTGCTTGTCTTTGCTCCTGTGTGCTCGCGCACTCTCGCCTTTTCCACTTATTTTTATTTTTGATATATTTTTGATTTATTTTGTCAATTTTTAAAAAAAATACGCATCGTGCTGTGCTGTTTGTGTATGCCTGAGTGCATTCGCGCGCTCTCGCTTTCTCCACTTTACAATTTTTTTGTTATTATTTGTCTATTCCTGAGAGTTTATCTTATTTTTTATTTGTTTATTTAAATGAAGTCGACCAGTTGCCTGCCCTTCCTTCCATTATCCGTCACCGAGACAAACTGAACAAAGTTCTGAGGTCGACCTTGTAAAGATAAGGATTCAGGTCTGTCTGCTGTTTACCTTTGCTCCTGCGCGCACTGCCCTTCTCTCCACATTTATGTGTTTGTTTGTTTGTCTATCTAATCTTTTGGGTTTTTATTTCTAATGAGGTCGACCAGTTGTCTATTTATTATTTTTTTTACTACGCATCAAGCTGCGCTGCTTGTCTTTGCTCCTGTGTGCTCGCGCACTCTCGCCTTTTCCACTTATTTTTATTTTTGATTTATTTTGTCAATTTAAAAAAAAATACGCATCGTGCTGTGCTGTTTGTGTTTGCTTGAGTGCATTCGCGTGCTCTCGCTTTCTCCACTTTACAATTTTTTTGTTATTATTTATCTATTCCTGAGAGTTTATCTTATTTTTTATTTGTTTATTTAAATGAAGTCGACCAGTTGCCTGCCCTTCCTTCCATTATCCGTCACCGAGACAAACTGAACAAAGTTCTGAGGTCAACCTTGTAAAGATAAGGATTCAGGTCTGTCTGCTGTTTACCTTTGCTCCTGCGCGCACTGCCCTTCTCTCCACATTTATGTGTTTGTTTGTTTGTCTATCTAATCTTTTGGGTTTTTATTTCTAATGAGGTCGACCAGTTGTCTATTTATTATTTTTTTTACTACGCATCAAGCTGCGCTGCTTGTCTTTGCTCCTGTGTGCTCGCGCATTCTCGCCTTTTCCACTTATTTTTATTTTTGATTTATTTTTTATTTATTTTGTCAATTTAAAAAAAAATACGCATCGTGCTGTGCTGTTTGTGTTTGCTTGAGTGCATTCGCGCGCTCTCGCTTTCTCCACTTTACAATTTTTTTGTTATTATTTATCTATTCCTGAGAGTTTATCTTATTTTTTATTTGTTTATTTAAATGAAGTCGACCAGTTGCCTGCCCTTCCTTCCATTATCCGTCACCGAGACAAACTGAACAAAGTTCTGAGGTCGACCTTGTAAAGATAAGGATTCAGGTCTGTCTGCTGTTTACCTTTGCTCCTGCGCGCACTGCCCTTCTCTCCACATTTATGTGTTTGTTTGTTTGTCTATCTAATCTTTTGGGTTTTTATTTCTAATGAGGTCGACCAGTTGTCTATTTATTATTTTTTTTACTACGCTTCAAGCTGTGCTGCTTGTCTTTGCTCCAGTGTGCTCGCGCACTCTCGCCTTTTCCACTTATTTTTATTTTTGATTTATTTTTGATTTATTTTGTCAATTTAAAAAAAATACGCATCGTGCTGTGCTGTTTGTGTTTGCTTGAGTGCATTCGCGTGCTCTCGCTTTCTCCACTTTACAATTTTTTTGTTATTATTTATCTATTCCTGAGAGTTTGTCTCATTTTTTATTTGTTTATTTAAATGAAGTCGACCAGTTGCCTGCCCTTCCTTCCATTATCCGTCACCGAGACAAACTGAACAAAGTTCTGAGGTCGACCTTGGAAAGATAAGGATTCAGGTCTGTCTGCTGTTTACCTTTGCTCCTGCGCGCACTGCCCTTCTCTCCACATTTATGTGTTTGTTTGTTTGTCTATCTAATCTTTTGGGTTTTTATTTCTAATGAGGTCGACCAGTTGTCTATTTATTATTTTTTTTACTACGCATCAAGCTGCGCTGCTTGTCTTTGCTCCTGTGTGCTCGCGCACTCTCGCCTTTTCCACTTATTTTTATTTTTGATTTATTTTGTCAATTTAAAAAAAAATACGCATCGTGCTGTGCTGTTTGTGTTTGCTTGAGTGCATTCGCGTGCTCTCGCTTTCTCCACTTTACAATTTTTTTGTTATTATTTATCTATTCCTGAGAGTTTATCTTATTTTTTATTTGTTTATTTAAATGAAGTCGACCAGTTGCCTGCCCTTCCTTCCATTATCCGTCACCGAGAGAAACTGAACAAAGTTCTGAGGTCGACCTTGTAAAGTTCAGGATTCAGGTCTGTCTGCTGTTTACCTTTGCTCCTGCGCGCACTGCCCTTCTCTCCACATTTATGTGTTTGTTTGTTTGTCTATCTAATCTTTTGGGTTTTTATTTCTAATGAGGTCGACCAGTTGTCTATTTATTATTTTTTTTACGACGCATCAAGCTGCGCTGCTTGTCTTTGCTCCTGTGTGCTCGCGCACTCTCGCCTTTTCCACTTATTTTTATTTTTGATTTATTTTGTCAATTTAAAAAAAAATACGCATCGTGCTGTGCTGTTTGTGTTTGCTTGAGTGCATTCGCGTGCTCTTGCTTTCTCCACTTTACACTTTTTTTGTTATTATTTATCTATTCCTGAGAGTTTATCTTATTTTTTATTTGTTTATTTAAATGAAGTCGACCAGTTGCCTGCCCTTCCTTCCATTATCCGTCACCGAGACAAACTGAACAAAGTTCTGAGGTCGACCTTGGAAAGATAAGGATTCAGGTCTGTCTGCTGTTTACCTTTGCTCCTGCGCGCACTGCCCTTCTCTCCACATTTATGTGTTTGTTTGTTTGTCTATCTAATCTTTTGGGTTTTTATTTCTAATGAGGTCGACCAGTTGTCTATTTATTATTTTTGTTACTACGCATCAAGCTGTGTTGCTTGTCTTTGCTACTGTGTGCTCGCGCACTCTCGCCTTTTCCACTTATTTTTATTTTTGATTTATTTTGTCAATTTAAAAAAAATACGCATCGTGCTGTGCTGTTTGTGTTTGCTTGAGTGCATTCGCGCGCTCTCGCTTTCTCCACTTTACAATTTTTTGTTATTATTTATCTATTCCTGAGAGTTTATCTTATTTTTTATTTTTTTATTTAAATGAAGTCGACCAGTTGCCTGCCCTTCCTTCCATTATCCGTCACCGAGACAAACTGAACAAAGCTCTGAGGTCGACCTTTCAAAGATAAGGATTCAGGTCTGTCTGCCGTATACCTTTGCTCCTGCGCGCACTGCCCTTCTCTCCACATTTATGTGTTTGTTTGTTTGTCTATCTAATCTTTTGGGTTTTTATTTCTAATGAGGTCGACCAGTTGTCTATTTATTATTTTTTTTACTACGCATCAAGCTGTGCTGCTTGTCTTTGCTCCTGTGTGCTCGCGCACTCTCGCCTTTTCCTCTTATTTTTGATTTATTTTTGATTTATTTTGTCAATTTAAAAAAAAATACGCATCGTGCTGTGCTGTTTGTGTTTGCTTGAGTGCATTCGCGCACTCTCGCTTTCTCCACTTTACAATTTTTTGTTATTATTTATCTTTTCTTGAGAGTGTATCTTATATTTTATTTGTTTATTTAAATGAAGTCGACCAGTTGCCTGCCCTTCCTTCCATTATCCGTCACCGAGACAACCTGAACAAAGTTCTGAGGTCGACCTTGTAAAGATAAGGATTCAGGTCTGTCTGCTGTTTACCTTTGCTCCTGCGCGCACTGCCCTTCTCTCCACATTTATGTGTTTGTTTGTTTGTCTATCTAATCTTTTGGGTTTTTATTTCTAATGAGGTCGACCAGTTGTCTATTTATTATTTTTGTTACTACGCATCAAGCTGTGCTGCTTGTATTTGCCCTTGTGTGCTCGCGCACTCTCGCCTTTTCCACTTATTTTTATTTTTGATTTATTTTTGATTTATTTTGTCAATTTAAAAAAAAATACGCATCGTGCTGTGCTGTTTGTGTTTGCTTGAGTGCTTTCGCGTGCTCTCGCTTTCTCCACTTTACAATTTTTTTCTTATTATTTATCTATTCCTGAGAGTTTATCTTATTTTTTATTTGTTTATTTAAATGAAGTCGACCAGTTGCCTGCCCTTCCTTCCATTATCCGTCACCGAGACAAACTGAACAAAGTTCTGAGGTGGACCTTGTAAAGATAAGGATTCAGGTCTGTCTGCTGTTTACCTTTGCTCCTGCCCGCACTGCACTTCTCTCCACATTTATGTGTTTGTTTGTTTGTCTATCTAATCTTTTGGGTTTTTATTTCTAATGAGGTCGACCAGTTGTCTATTTATTATTTTTTTTACTACGCATCAAGCTGCGCTACTTCTCTTTGCTCCTGTGTGCTCGCGCACTCTCGCCTTTTCCACTTATTTTTATTTTTGATTTATTTTTGATTTATTTTGTCAATTTAAAAAAAAATACGCATCGTGCTGTGCTGTTTGTGTTTGCTTGAGTGCATTCGCGCGCTCTCGCTTTCTCCACTTTACAATTTTTTTGTTATTATTTATCTATTCCTGAGAGTTTATCTTATTTTTTATTTGTTTATTTAAATGAAGTCGACCAGTTGCCTGCCCTTCCTTCCATTATCCGTCACCGAGACAAACTGAACAAATTTCTGTGGTCGACATTGTAAAGATAAGGATTCAGGTCTATCTGCTGTTTACCTTTGCTCCTGCGCGCACTGCCCTTCTCTCCACATTTATGTGTTTGTTTGTTTGTCTATCTAATCTTTTGGGTTTTTATTTCTAATGAGGTCGACCAGTTGTCTATTTATTATTTTTTTTACTACGCATCAAGCTGCGCTGCTTGTCTTTGCTCCTGTGTGCTCGCGCACTCTCGCCTTTTCCACTTATTTTTATTTTTTATTTATTTTTGATATATTTTGTCAATTAAAAAAATACGCATCGTGCTGTGCTGTTTGTGTTTGCTTGAGTGCATTCGCGCGCTCTCGCTTTCTCCACTTTACAATCTTTTTGTTATTATTTATCTATTCCTGAGAGTTTATCTTATTTTTTATTTGTTTATTTAAATGAAGTCGACCAGTTGCCTGCCCTTCCTTCCATTATCCGTCACCGAGACAAACTGAACAAAGTTCTGAGGTCGACCTTGGAAAGATAAGGATTCAGGTCTGTCTGCTGTTTACCTTTGCTCCTGCGCGCACTGCCCTTCTCTCCACATTTATGTGTTTGTTTGTTTGTCTATCTAATCTTTTGGGTTTTTATTTCTAATGAGGTCGACCAGTTGTCTATTTATTATTTTTTTTACTACGCATCAAGCTGCGCTGCTTGTCTTTGCTCCTGTGTGCTCGCGCACTCTCGCCTTTTCCACTTATTTTTATTTTTGATTTATTTTTGATTTATTTTGTCAATTTAAAAAAAAATACGCATCGTGCTGTGCTGTTTGTGTTTGCTTGAGTGCATTCGCGCGCTCTCACTTTCTCCACTTTACAATTTTTTTGTTATTATTTATCTATTCTTGAGAGTTTATCTTATTTTTTATTTGTTTATTTAAATGAAGTCGACCAGTTGCCTGCCCTTCCTTCCATTATCCGTCACCGAGACAAACTGAACAGAGTTGTCAGGTCGACCTCGTAAAGATAAGGATTCAGGTCTGTCTGCTGTTTACCTTTGCTCCTGCGCGCACTGCCCTTCTCTCCACATTTATGTGGTTGTTTGTTTGTCTATCTAATCTTTTGGGTTTTTATTTCTAATGAGGTCGACCAGTTGTCTATTTATTATTTTTTTTACTACGCATCAAGCTGCGCTGTTTGTCTTTGCTCCTGTGTGCTCGCGCACTCTCGTCTTTTCCACTTATTTTTATTTTTGATTTATTTTTTATTTATTTTGTCAATTTAAAAAAAAATACGCATCGTGCTGTGCTGTTTGTGTTTGCTTGAGTGCATTCGCGCGCTCTCGCTTTCTCCACTTTACAATTTTTTTGTTATTATTTATCTATTCCTGAGAGTTTATCATATTTTTTATTTGTTTATTTAAATGAAGTCGACCAGTTGCCTGCCCTTCCTTCCATTATCCGTCACCGAGACAAACTGAACAAAGTTCTGAGGTCGACCTTGTAAAGATAAGGATTCAGGTCTGTCTGCTGTTTACCTTTGCTCCTGCGCACACTGCCCTTCTCTCCACATTTATGTGTTTGTTTGTTTGTCTATCTAATCTTTTGGGTTTTTATTTCTAATGAGGTCGACCAGTTTTCTATTTATTATTTTTTTTACTACGCATCAAGCTGCGCTGCTTGTCTTTGCTCCTGTGTGCTCGCGCACTCTCGCCTTTTCCACTTATTTTTATTTTTGATTTATTTTTGATTTATTTTGTCAATTAAAAAAATACGCATCGTGCTGTGCTGTTTGTGTTTGCTTGAGTGCATTCGCGCGCTCTCGCTTTCTCCACTTTACAATTTTTTGTTATTATTTATCTATTCCTGAGAGTTTATCTTATTTTTTATTTGTTTATTTAAATGAAGTCGACCAGTTGCCTGCCCTTCCTTCCATTATCCGTCACCGAGACAAACTGAACAAAATTCTGAGGTCGACCTTGTAAAGATAAGGATTCAGGTCTGTCTGCTGTTTACCTTTGCTCCTGCGCGCACTGCACTTCTCTCCACATTTATGTGTTTGTTTGTTTGTCTATCTAATCTTTTGGGTTTTTATTTCTAATGAGGTCGACCAGTTGTCTATTTATTATTTTTTTTACTACGCATCAAGCTGCGCTGCTTGTCTTTGCTCCTGTGTGCTCGCGCACTCTCGCCTTTTCCACTTATTTTTATTTTTGATTTATTTTTGATTTATTTTGTCAATTTAAAAAAAATACGCATCGTGCTGTGCTGTTTGTGTTTGCTTGAGTGCATTCGCGCGCTCTCGCTTTCTTCACTTTACAATTTTTTTGTTATTATTTATCTATTCCTGAGAGTTTATCTTATTTTTTATTTGTTTATTTAAATGAAGTCGACCAGTTGCCTGCCCTTCCTTCCATTATCCGTCACCGAGACAAACTGAACAAAGTTCTGAGGTCGACCTTGGAAAGATAAGGATTCAGGTCTGTCTGCTGTTTACCTTTGCTCCTGCGCGCACTCCCCTTCTCTCCACATTCATGTGTTTCTTTGTTTGTCTATTTAATCTTTTGGGTTTTTATATCTAATGAGGTCGACCAGTTGTCTATTTATTATTTTTTTACTACGCATCAGGATGCGCTGCTTGTCTTTGCTCCTGTGTGCTCGCGCACTCTAGCCTTTTCCACTTATTTTTATTTTTGATTTATTTTTGATTTATTTTGTCAATTTAAAAAAAATACGCATCGTGCTGTGCTGTTTGTGTTTGTTTGAGTGCATTCGTGCGCTCTCGCTTTCTCCACTTTACAATTTTTTTGTTATTATTTATCTATTCCTGAGAGTTTATCTTATTTTTTATTTGTTTATTTAAATGAAGTCGACCAGTTGCCTGCCCTTCCTTCCATTATCCGTCACCGAGACAAACTGAACAAAGTACTGAGGTCGACCTTGTAAAGATAAGGATTCAGGTCTGTCTGCTGTTTACCTTTGCTCCTGCGTGCACTGCCCTTCTCTCCACATTTATGTGTTTGTTTGTTTGTCTATCTAATCTTTTGGGTTTTTATTTCTAATGAGGTCGACCAGTTGTCTATTTATTATTTTTTTTACTACGCATCAAGCTGCGCTGCTTGTCTTTGCTCCTGTGTGCTCGCGCACTCTCGCCTTTTCCACTTATTTTTATTTTTGATTTATTTTTGATTTATTTTGTCAATTTAAAAAAAATACGCATCGTGCTGTGCTGTTTGTGTTTGCTTGAGTGCATTCGCGCGCTCTCCCATTCTCCACTTTAAAATTTTTTTGTTATTATTTATGTATTCCTGAGAGTTTATCTTATTTTTTATTTGTTTATTTAAATGAAGTCGACCAGTTGCCTGCCCTTCCTTCCATTATCCATCACCGAGACAAACTGAACAAAGTTCTGAGGTCGACCTTGTAAAGATAAGGATTCAGGTCTGTCTGCTGTTTACCTTTGCTCCTGCGCGCACTGCCCTTCTCTCCACATTTATGTGTTTGTTTGTTTGTCTATCTAATCTTTTGGGTTTTTATTTCTAATGAGGTCGACCAGTTGTCTATTTATTATTTTTTTTTACTACGCATCAAGCTTCGCTGCTTGTCTTTGCTCCTGTGTGCTCGCGCACTCTCGCCTTTTCCACTTATTTTTATTTTTGATTTATTTTTGATTTATTTTGTCAATTTTAAAAAAAAATACGCATCGTGCTGTGCTGTTTGTGTTTGCTTGAGTGCATTCGCGCGCTCTCGCTTTCTCCACTTTACTATTTTTTTGTTATTATTTATCTATTCCTGAGAGTTTATCTTATTTTTTATTTGTTTATTTAAATGAAGTCGACCAGTTGCCTGCCCTTCCTTCCATTATCCGTCACCGAGACAAACTGAACAAAGTTCTGAGGTCGACCTTGTAAAGATAAGGATTCAGGTCTGTCTGCTGTTTACCTTTGCTCCTGCGCGCACTGCCCTTCTCTCCACATTTATGTGTTTGTTTGTTTGTCTATCTAATCTTTTGGGTTTTTATTTCTAATGGGTTCGACCAGTTGTCTATTTATTATTTTTTACTACGCATCAAGCTGCGCTGCTTGTCTTTGCTCCTGTGTGCTCACGCACTCTCGCCTTTTCCACTTATTTTTATTTTTGATTTATTTTTGATTTATTTTGTCAATTTAAAAAAAAATACGCATCGTGCTGTGCTGTTTGTGTTTCCTTGAGTGCATTCGCGCGCTCTCGCTTTCTCCACTTTACAATTTTTTTGTTATTATTTATCTATTCCTGAGAGTTTATCTTATTTTTTATTTGTTTATTTAAATGAAGTCGACCAGTTGCCTGCCCTTCCTTCCATTATCCGTCACCGAGACAAACTGAACAAAGTTCTGAGGTCGACCTTGTAAAGATAAGGATTCAGGTCTGTCTGCTGTTTACCTTTGCTCCTGCGCGCACTGCCCTTCTCTCCACATTTATGTGTTTGTTTGTTTGTCTATCTAATCTTTTGGGTTTTTATTTCTAATGAGGTCGACCAGTTTTCTATTTATTATTTTTTTTACTACGCATCAAGCTGCGCTGCTTGTCTTTGCTCCTGTGTGCTCGCGCACTCTCGCCTTTTCCACTTATTTTTATTTTTTATTTATTTTTGATATATTTTGTCAATTAAAAAAATACGCATCGTGCTGTGCTGTTTGTGTTTGCTTGAGTGCATTCGCGCGCTCTCGCTTTGTACACTTTACAATCTTTTTGTTATTATTTATCTATTCCTGAGAGTTTATCTTATTTTTTATTTGTTTATTTAAATGAAGTCGACCAGTTGCCTGCCCTTCCTTCCATTATCCGTCACCGAGACAAACTGAACAAAGTTCTGAGGTCGACCTTGGAAAGATAAGGATTCAGGTCTGTCTGCTGTTTACATTTGCTCCTGCGCGCACTGCCCTTCTCTCCACATTTATGTGTTTGTTTGTTTGTCTATCTAATCTTTTGGGTTTTTATTTCTAATGAGGTCGACCAGTTGTCTATTTATTATTTTTTTTACTACGCATCAAGCTGCGCTGCTTGTCTTTGCTCCTGTGTGCTCGCGCACTCTCGCCTTTTCCACTTATTTTTATTTTTGATTTATTTTTGATTTATTTTGTCAATTTTAAAAAAAATACGCATCGTGCTGTGCTGTTTGTGTTTGCTTGAGTGCATTCGCGCGCTCTCACTTTCTCCACTTTACAATTTTTTTGTTATTATTTATCTATTCTTGAGAGTTTATCTTATTTTTTATTTGTTTATTTAAATGAAGTCGACCAGTTGCCTGCCCTTCCTTCCATTATCCGTCACCGAGACAAACTGAACAAAGTTGTGAGGTCGACCTCGTAAAGATAAGGATTCAGGTCTGTCTGCTGTTTACCTTTGCTCCTGCGCGCACTGCCCTTCTCTCCACATTTATGTGTTTGTTTGTTTGTCTATCTAATCTTTTGGGTTTTTATTTCTAATGAGGTCGACCAGTTGTCTATTTATTATTTTTTTTACTACGCATCAAGCTGCGCTGCTTGTCTTTGCTCCTGTGTGCTCGCGCACTCTCGCCTTTTCCACTTATTTTTATTTTTGATTTATTTTTGATTTATTTTGTCAATTTAAAAAAAAATACGCATCGTGCTGTGCTGTTTGTGTTTGCTTGAGTGCATTCGCGCGCTCTCGCTTTCTCCACTTTACAATTTTTTTGTTATTATTTATCTATTCCTGAGAGTTTATCTTATTTTTATTTGTTTATTTAAATGAAGTCGACCAGTTGCCTGCCCTTCCTTCCATTATCCGTCACCGAGACAAACTGAACAAAGTTCTGAGGTCGACCTTGTAAAGATAAGGATTCAGGTCTGTCTGCTGTTTACCTTTGCTCCTGCGCGCACTGCCCTTCTCTCCACATTCATGTGTTTCTTTGTTTGTCTATTTAATCTTTTGGGTTTTTATATCTAATGAGGTCGACCAGTTGTCTATTTATTATTTTTTTACTACGCATCAGGATGCGCTGCTTGTCTTTGCTCCTGTGTGCTCGCGCACTCTAGCCTTTTCCACTTATTTTTATTTTTGATTTATTTTTGATTTATTTTGTCAATTTTAAAAAAAAATACGCATCGTGCTGTGCTGTTTGTGTTTGTTTGAGTGCATTCTTTCGCTCTCGCTTTCTCCACTTTACAATTTTTTTGTTATTATTTATCTATTCCTGAGAGTTTATATTATTTTTTATTTGTTTATTTAAATGAAGTCGACCAGTTGCCTGCCCTTCCTTCCATTATCCGTCACCGAGACAAACTGAACAAAGTTCTGAGGTCGACCTTGTAAAGATAAGGATTCAGGTCTGTCTGCTGTTTACCTTTGCTCCTGCCCCCACTGCCCTTCTCTCCACATTTATGTGTTTGTTTGTTTGTCTATCTATCTTTTGGGTTTTTATTTCTAATGAGGTCGACCAGTTGTCTATTTATTATTTTTTTTACTACGCATCAAGCTGCGCTGCTTGTCTTTGCTCCTGTGTGCTCGCGCACTTTCGCCTTTTCCACTTATTTTTATTTTTGATTTATTTTTGATTTATTTTGTCAATTTAAAAAAAATACGCATCGTGCTGTGCTGTTTGTGTTTGCTTGAGTGCATTCGCGGGCTCTCGCTTTCTCCACTTTACAATTTTTTTGTTATTATTTCTCTATTCCTGAGAGTTTATCTTATTTTTTATTTGTTTATTTAAATGAAGTCGACCAGTTACCTGCCCTTCCTTCCATTATCCGTCACCGAGACAAACTGAACAAAGTTCTGTGGTCGACCTTGTAAAGATAAGGATTCAGGTCTGTCTGCTGTTTACCTTTGCTCCTGCGCGCACTGCCCTTCTCTCCACATTTATGTGTTTGTTTGTTTGTCTATCTAATCTTTTGGGTTTTTATTTCTAATGAGGTCGACCAGTTGTCTATTTATTATTTTTTTTACTACGCATCAAGCTGGGCTGCTTGTCTTTGCTCCTGTGTGCTCGCGCACTCTCGCCTTTTCCACATATTTTTATTTTTTATTTATTTTTGATATATTTTGTCAATTAAAAAAAATACGCATCGTGCTGTGCTGTTTGTGTTTGCTTGAGTGCATTCGCGCGCTCTTGCTTTCTCCACTTTACAAATTTTTTGTTATTATTTATCTATTCCTGAGAGTTTATCTTATTTTTTATTTGTTTATTAAAATGATTTCGACCAGTTGCCTGCCCTTCCTTCCATTATCCGTCACCGAGACAAACTGAACAAAGTTCTGAGGTCGACCTTGTAAAGATAAGGATTCAGGTCTGTCTGCTGTTTACCTTTGCTCCTGCGCGCACTGCCCTTCTCTCCACATTTATGTGTTTGTTTGTTTGTCTATCTAATCTTTTGGGTTTTTATTTCTAATGTGGTCGACCAATTGTCTATTTATTATTTTTTTTACTACGCATCAAGCTGCGCTGCTTGTCTTTGCTCCTGTGTGCTCGCGCACTCTCGCCATTTCCACTTATTTTTATTTTTGATTTATTTTTGATTTATTTTGTCAATTTAAAAAAAATACGCATCGTACTGTGCTGTTTGTGTTTGCTTGAGTGCATTCGCGCGCTCTCACTTTCTCCACTTTACAATTTTTTTGTTATTATTTATCTATTCCTGAGAGTTTATCTTATTTTTTATTTGTTTATTTAAATGAAGTCGACCAGTTGCCTGCCCTTCCTTCCATTATCCGTCACCGAGACAAACTGAACAAAGTTGTGAGGTCGACCTCGTAAAGATAAGGATTCAGGTCTGTCTGCTGTTTACCTTTGCTCCTGCGCGCACTGCCCTTCTCTCCACATTTATGTGTTTGTTTGTTTGTCTATCTAATCTTTTGGGTTTTTATTTCTAATGAGGTCGACCAGTTGTCTATTTATTATTTTTTTTACTACGCATCAAGCTGCGCTGCTTGTCTTTGCTCCTGTGTGCTCGCGCACTCTCGTCTTTTCCACTTATTTTTATTTTTGATTTATTTTTGATTTATTTTTTCAATTTAAAAAAAAATACGCATCGTGCTGTGCTGTTTGTGTTTGCTTGAGTGCATTCGCGCGCTCTCGCTTTCTCCACTTTACAATTTTTTTGTTATTATTTATCTATTCCTGAGAGTTTGACATATTTTTTATTTGTTTATTTAAATGAAGTCGACCAGTTGCCTGCCCTTCCTTCCATTATCCGTCACCGAGACAAACTGAACAAAGTTCTGAGGTCGACCTTGTAAAGATAAGGATTTAGGTCTGTCTGCTGTTTACCTTTGCTCCTGCGCGCACTGCCCTTCTCTCCACATTTATGTTTTTGTTTGTTTGTCTATCTAATCTTTTGGGTTTTTATTTCTAATGAGGTCGACCAGTTGTCTATTTATTATTTTTTTTACTACGCATCAAGTAGCGCTGCTTGTCTTTGCTCTTGTGTGCTCGCGCACTCTCGCCTTTTCCACTTATTTTTATTTTTGATTTATTTTTGATATATTTTGTCAATTAAAAAAAATACGCATCGTGCTGTGCTGTTTGTGTTTGCTTGAGTGCATTCGCGCGCTCTCGCTTTCTCCACTTTACAATTTTTTTGGTATTATTTATCTATTCCTGAGAGTTTATCTTATTTTTTATTTGTTTATTAAAATGAAGTCGACCAGTTGCCTGCCCTTCCTTCCATTATCCGTCACCGAGACAAACTGAACAAAGTTCTGAGGTCGACCTTGTAAAGATAAGGATTCAGGTCTGTCTGCTGTTTACCTTTGCTCCTGCGCGCACTGCCCTTCTCTCCACATTTATGTGTTTGTTTGTTTGTCTATCTAATCTTTTGGGTTTTTATTTCTAATGAGGTCGACAAGTTGTCTATTTATTATTTTTTTTACTACGCATCAAGCTGCGCTGCTTGTCTTTGCTCCTGTGTGCTCGCGCACTCTCGCCTTTTCCACTTATTTTTATTTTTGATTTATTTTTGATTTATTTTGTCAATTTAAAAAAAATACGCATCGTGCTGTGCTGTTTGTGTTTGCTTGAGTGCATTCGCGGGCTCTCGCTTTCTCCACTTTACAATTTTTTTGTTATTATTTATCTATTCCTGAGAGTTTGACATATTTTTTATTTGTTTATTTAAATGAAGTCGACCAGTTGCCTGCCCTTCCTTCCATTATCCGTCACCGAGACAAACTGAACAAAGTTCTGAGGTCGACCTTGTAAAGATAAGGATTTAGGTCTGTCTGCTGTTTACCTTTGCTCCTGCGCGCACTGTCCTTCTCTCCACATTTATGTTTTTGTTTGTTTGTCTATCTAATCTTTTGGGTTTTTATTTCTAATGAGGTCGACCAGTTGTCTATTTATTATTTTTTTTACTACGCATCAAGTAGCGCTGCTTGTCTTTGCTCTTGTGTGCTCGCGCACTCTCGCCTTTTCCACTTATTTTTATTTTTGATTTATTTTTGATATATTTTGTCAATTAAAAAAAATACGCATCGTGCTGTGCTGTTTGTGTTTGCTTGAGTGCATTCGCGCGCTCTCGCTTTCTCCACTTTACAATTTTTTTGTTATTATTTATCTATTCCTGAGAGTTTATCTTATTTTTTATTTGTTTATTAAAATGAAGTCGACCAGTTGCCTGCCCTTCCTTCCATTATCCGTCACCGAGACAAACTGAACAAAGTTCTGAGGTCGACCTTGTAAAGATAAGGATTCAGGTCTGTCTGCTGTTTACCTTTGCTCCTGCGCGCACTGCCCTTCTCTCCACATTTATGTGTTTGTTTGTTTGTCTATCTAATCTTTTGGGTTTTTATTTCTAATGAGGTCGACAAGTTGTCTATTTATTATTTTTTTTACTACGCATCAAGCTGCGCTGCTTGTCTTTTCTCCTGTGTGCTCGCGCACTCTCGCCTTTTCCACTTATTTTTATTTTTGATTTATTTTTGATTTATTTTGTCAATTTAAAAAAAATACGCATCGTGCTGTGCTGTTTGTGTTTGCTTGAGTGCATTCGCGGGCTCTCGCTTTCTCCACTTTACAATTTTTTTGTTATTATTTATCTATTCCTGAGAGTTTATCTTATTTTTTATTTGTTTATTTAAATGAAGTCGACCAGTTGCCTGCCCTTCCTTCCATTATCCGTCACCGAGACAAACTGAACAAAGTTCTGAGGTCGACCTTGTAAAGATAAGGATTCAGGTCTGTCTGCTGTTTACCTTTGCTCCTGCGCGCACTGCCCTTCTCTCCACATTCATGTGTTTGTTTGTTTGTCTATTTAATCTTTTGGGTTTTTATATCTAATGAGGTCGACCAGTTGTCTATTTATTATTTTTTTACTACGCATCAGGATGCGCTGCTTGTCTTTGCTCCTGTGTGCTCGCGCACTCTAGCCTTTTCAACTTATTTTTATTTTTGATTTATTTTTGATTTATTTTGTCAATTTTAAAAAAAAATACGCATCGTGCTGTGCTGTTTGTGTTTGCTTGAGTGCATTCGTGCGCTCTCGCTTTCTCCACTTTACAATTTTTTTTGTTATTATTTATCTATTCCTGAGAGTTTATATTATTTTTTATTTGTTTATTTAAATGAAGTCGACCAGTTGCCTGCCCTTCCTTCCATTATCCGTCACCGAGACAAACTGAACAAAGTTCTGAGGTCGACCTTGTAAAGATAAGTATTCAGGTCTGTCTGCTGTTTACCTTTGCTCCTGCCCCCACTGCCCTTCTCTCCACATTTATGTGTTTGTTTGTTTGTCTATCTAATCTTTTGGGTTTTTATTTCTAATGAGGTCGACCAGTTGTCTATTTATTATTTTTTTTACTACGCATCAAGCTGCGCTGCTTGTCTTTGCTCCTGTGTGCTCGCGCACTCTTGCCTTTTCCACTTATTTTTATTTTTGATTTATTTTGTCAATTAAAAAAAAATACGCATCGTGCTGTGCTGTTTGTGTTTGCCTGAGTGCATTCGCGCGCTCTCGCTTTCTCCACTTTACAATTTTTTTGTTATTATTTATCTATTCCTGAGAGTTTATCTTATTTTTTATTTGTTTATTTAAATGAAGTCGACCAGTTGCCTGCCCTTCCTTCCATTATCCGTCACCGAGACAAACTGAACAAAGTTCTGAGGTCGACCTTGTAAACATAAGGATTCAGGTCTGTCTGCTGTTTACATTTGCTCCTGCGCGCACTGCCCTTCTCTCCACATTCATGTGTTTGTTTGTTTGTCTATTTAATCTTTTGGGTTTTTATTTCTAATTAGGTCGACCAGTTGTCTATTTATTATTTTTTTACTACGCATCAGGATGCGCTGCTTGTCTTTGCTCCTGTGTGCTCGCGCACTCTAGCCTTTTCCACTTATTTTTATTTTTGATTTATTTTTGATTTATTTTGTCAATTTAAAAAAAAATACGCATCGTGCTGTGCTGTTTGTGTTTGTTTGAGTGCATTCGTTCGCTCTCGCTTTCTCCACTTTACAATTTTTTTGTTATTATTTATCTATTCCTGAGAGTTTATATTATTTTTTATTTGTTTATTTAAATGAAGTCGACCAGTTGCCTGCCCTTCCTTCCATTATCCGTCACCGAGACAAACTGAACAAAGTTCTGAGGTCGACCTTGTAAAGATAAGGATTCAGGTCTGTCTGCTGTTTACCTTTGCTCCTGCCCCCACTGCCCTTCTCTCCACATTTATGTGTTTGTTTGTTTGTCTATCTATCTTTTGGGTTTTTATTTCTAATGAGGTCGACCAGTTGTCTATTTATTATTTTTTTTACTACGCATCAAGCTGCGCTGCTTGTCTTTGCTCCTGTGTGCTCGCGCACTTTCGCCTTTTCCACTTATTTTTATTTTTGATTTATTTTTGATTTATTTTGTCAATTTAAAAAAAAATACGCATCGTGCTGTGCTGTTTGTGTTTGCTTGAGTGCATTCGCGGGCTCTCGCTTTCTCCACTTTACAATTTTTTTGTTATTATTTCTCTATTCCTGAGAGTTTATCTTATTTTTTATTTGTTTATTTAAATGAAGTCGACCAGTTGCCTGCCCTTCCTTCCATTATCCGTCACCGAGACAAACTGAACAAAGTTCTGTGGTCGACCTTGTAAAGATAAGGATTCAGGTCTGTCTGCTGTTTACCTTTGCTCCTGCGCGCACTGCCCTTCTCTCCACATTTATGTGTTTGTTTGTTTGTCTATCTAATCTTTTGGGTTTTTATTTCTAATGAGGTCGACCAGTTGTCTATTTATTATTTTTTTTACTACGCATCAAGCTGGGCTGCTTGTCTTTGCTCCTGTGTGCTCGCGCACTCTCGCCTTTTCCACTTATTTTTATTTTTTATTTATTTTTGATATATTTTGTCAATTAAAAAAAATACGCATCGTGCTGTGCTGTTTGTGTTTGCTTGAGTGCATTCGCGCGCTCTTGCTTTCTCCACTTTACAAATTTTTTGTTATTATTTATCTATTCCTGAGAGTTTATCTTATTTTTTATTTGTTTATTAAAATGATTTCGACCAGTTGCCTGCCCTTCCTTCCATTATCCGTCACCGAGACAAACTGAACAAAGTTCTGAGGTCGACCTTGTAAAGATAAGGATTCAGGTCTGTCTGCTGTTTACCTTTGCTCCTGCGCGCACTGCCCTTCTCTCCACATTTATGTGTTTGTTTGTTTGTCTATCTAATCTTTTGGGTTTTTATTTCTAATGAGGTCGACCAGTTGTCTATTTATTATTTTTTTTACTACGCATCAAGCTGCGCTGGTTGTCTTTGTTCCTGTGTGCTCGCGCACTCTCGCCGTTTCCACTTATTTTTATTTTTGATTTATTTTTGATTTATTTTGTCAATTTAAAAAAAATACGCATCGTGCTGTGCTGTTTGTGTTTGCTTGAGTGCATTCGCGGGCTCTCGCTTTCTCCACTTTACAATTTTTTTGTTATTATTTATCTATTCCTGAGAGTTTATCTTATTTTTTATTTGTTTATTTAAATGAAGTCGACCAGTTGCCTGCCCTTCCTTCCATTATCCGTCACCGAGACAAACTGAACAAAGTTCTGAGGTCGACCTTGTAAAGATAAGGATTCAGGTCTGTCTGCTGTTTACCTTTGCTCCTGCGCGCACTGCCCTTCTCTCCACATTCATGTGTTTGTTTGTTTGTCTATTTAATCTTTTGGGTTTTTATATCTAATGAGGTCGACCAGTTGTCTATTTATTATTTTTTTACTACGCATCAGGATGCGCTGCTTGTCTTTGCTCCTGTGTGCTCGCGCACTCTAGCCTTTTCAACTTATTTTTATTTTTGATTTATTTTTGATTTATTTTGTCAATTTTAAAAAAAAATACGCATCGTGCTGTGCTGTTTGTGTTTGCTTGAGTGCATTCGTGCGCTCTCGCTTTCTCCACTTTACAATTTTTTTTGTTATTATTTATCTATTCCTGAGAGTTTATATTATTTTTTATTTGTTTATTTAAATGAAGTCGACCAGTTGCCTGCCCTTCCTTCCATTATCCGTCACCGAGACAAACTGAACAAAGTTCTGAGGTCGACCTTGTAAAGATAAGTATTCAGGTCTGTCTGCTGTTTACCTTTGCTCCTGCCCCCACTGCCCTTCTCTCCACATTTATGTGTTTGTTTGTTTGTCTATCTAATCTTTTGGGTTTTTATTTCTAATGAGGTCGACCAGTTGTCTATTTATTATTTTTTTTACTACGCATCAAGCTGCGCTGCTTGTCTTTGCTCCTGTGTGCTCGCGCACTCTTGCCTTTTCCACTTATTTTTATTTTTGATTTATTTTGTCAATTAAAAAAAAATACGCATCGTGCTGTGCTGTTTGTGTTTGCCTGAGTGCATTCGCGCGCTCTCGCTTTCTCCACTTTACAATTTTTTTGTTATTATTTATCTATTCCTGAGAGTTTATCTTATTTTTTATTTGTTTATTTAAATGAAGTCGACCAGTTGCCTGCCCTTCCTTCCATTATCCGTCACCGAGACAAACTGAACAAAGTTCTGAGGTCGACCTTGTAAACATAAGGATTCAGGTCTGTCTGCTGTTTACATTTGCTCCTGCGCGCACTGCCCTTCTCTCCACATTCATGTGTTTGTTTGTTTGTCTATTTAATCTTTTGGGTTTTTATTTCTAATTAGGTCGACCAGTTGTCTATTTATTATTTTTTTACTACGCATCAGGATGCGCTGCTTGTCTTTGCTCCTGTGTGCTCGCGCACTCTAGCCTTTTCCACTTATTTTTATTTTTGATTTATTTTTGATTTATTTTGTCAATTTAAAAAAAAATACGCATCGTGCTGTGCTGTTTGTGTTTGTTTGAGTGCATTCGTTCGCTCTCGCTTTCTCCACTTTACAATTTTTTTGTTATTATTTATCTATTCCTGAGAGTTTATATTATTTTTTATTTGTTTATTTAAATGAAGTCGACCAGTTGCCTGCCCTTCCTTCCATTATCCGTCACCGAGACAAACTGAACAAAGTTCTGAGGTCGACCTTGTAAAGATAAGGATTCAGGTCTGTCTGCTGTTTACCTTTGCTCCTGCCCCCACTGCCCTTCTCTCCACATTTATGTGTTTGTTTGTTTGTCTATCTATCTTTTGGGTTTTTATTTCTAATGAGGTCGACCAGTTGTCTATTTATTATTTTTTTTACTACGCATCAAGCTGCGCTGCTTGTCTTTGCTCCTGTGTGCTCGCGCACTTTCGCCTTTTCCACTTATTTTTATTTTTGATTTATTTTTGATTTATTTTGTCAATTTAAAAAAAAATACGCATCGTGCTGTGCTGTTTGTGTTTGCTTGAGTGCATTCGCGGGCTCTCGCTTTCTCCACTTTACAATTTTTTTGTTATTATTTCTCTATTCCTGAGAGTTTATCTTATTTTTTATTTGTTTATTTAAATGAAGTCGACCAGTTGCCTGCCCTTCCTTCCATTATCCGTCACCGAGACAAACTGAACAAAGTTCTGTGGTCGACCTTGTAAAGATAAGGATTCAGGTCTGTCTGCTGTTTACCTTTGCTCCTGCGCGCACTGCCCTTCTCTCCACATTTATGTGTTTGTTTGTTTGTCTATCTAATCTTTTGGGTTTTTATTTCTAATGAGGTCGACCAGTTGTCTATTTATTATTTTTTTTACTACGCATCAAGCTGGGCTGCTTGTCTTTGCTCCTGTGTGCTCGCGCACTCTCGCCTTTTCCACTTATTTTTATTTTTTATTTATTTTTGATATATTTTGTCAATTAAAAAAAATACGCATCGTGCTGTGCTGTTTGTGTTTGCTTGAGTGCATTCGCGCGCTCTTGCTTTCTCCACTTTACAAATTTTTTGTTATTATTTATCTATTCCTGAGAGTTTATCTTATTTTTTATTTGTTTATTAAAATGATTTCGACCAGTTGCCTGCCCTTCCTTCCATTATCCGTCACCGAGACAAACTGAACAAAGTTCTGAGGTCGACCTTGTAAAGATAAGGATTCAGGTCTGTCTGCTGTTTACCTTTGCTCCTGCGCGCACTGCCCTTCTCTCCACATTTATGTGTTTGTTTGTTTGTCTATCTAATCTTTTGGGTTTTTATTTCTAATGAGGTCGACCAGTTGTCTATTTATTATTTTTTTTACTACGCATCAAGCTGCGCTGGTTGTCTTTGTTCCTGTGTGCTCGCGCACTCTCGCCATTTCCACTTATTTTTATTTTTGATTTATTTTTGATTTATTTTGTCAATTTAAAAAAAATACGCATCGTACTGTGCTGTTTGTGTTTGCTTGAGTGCATTCGCGCGCTCTCACTTTCTCCACTTTACAATTTTTTTGTTATTATTTATCTATTCCTGAGAGTTTATCTTATTTTTTATTTGTTTATTTAAATGAAGTCGACCAGTTGCCTGCCCTTCCTTCCATTATCCGTCACCGAGACAAACTGAACAAAGTTGTGAGGTCGACCTCGTAAAGATAAGGATTCAGGTCTGTCTGCTGTTTACCTTTGCTCCTGCGCGCACTGCCCTTCTCTCCACATTTATGTGGTTGTTTGTTTGTCTATCTAATCTTTTGGGTTTTTATTTCTAATGAGGTCGACCAGTTGTCTATTTATTATTTTTTTTACTACGCATCAAGCTGCGCTGCTTGTCTTTGCTCCTGTGTGCTCGCGCACTCTCGTCTTTTCCACTTATTTTTATTTTTGATTTATTTTTGATTTATTTTGTCAATTTTAAAAAAAAATACGCATCGTGCTGTGCTGTTTGTGTTTGCTTGAGTGCATTCGCGCGCTCTCGCTTTCTCCACTTTACAATTTTTTTGTTATTATTTATCTATTCCTGAGAGTTTAACATATTTTTTATTTGTTTATTTAAATGAAGTCGACCAGTTGCCTGCCCTTCCTTCCATTATCCGTCACCGAGACAAACTGAACAAATTTCTGAGGTCGACCTTGTAAAGATAAGGATTCAGGTCTGTCTGCTGTTTACCTTTGCTCCTGCGCGCACTGCCCTTCTCTCCACATTTATGTGTTTGTTTGTTTGTCTATCTAATCTTTTGGGTTTTTATTTCTAATGAGGTCGACCAGTTGTCTATTTATTATTTTTTTTACTACGCATCAAGCTGCGCTGCTTGTCTTTGCTCCTGTGTGCTCGCGCACTCTTGCCTTTTCCACTTATTTTTATTTTTGATTTATTTTTGATTTATTTTGTCAATTAAAAAAAATACGCATCGTGCTGTGCTGTTTGTGTTTGCCTGAGTGCATTCGCGCGCTCTCGCTTTCTCCACTTTACAATTTTTTTGTTATTATTTGTCTATTCCTGAGAGTTTATCTTATTTTTTATTTGTTTATTTAAATGAAGTCGACCAGTTGCCTGCCCTTCCTTCCATTATCCGTCACCGAGACAAACTGAACAAAGTTCTGAGGTCGACCTTGTAAACATAAGGATTCAGGTCTGTCTGATGTTTACCTTTGCTCCTGCGCGCACTGCCCTTCTCTCCACATTCATGTGTTTGTTTGTTTGTCTATTTAATCTTTTGGGTTTTTATTTCTAATGAGGTCGACCAGTTGTCTATTTATTATTTTTTTACTACGCATCAGGATGCGCTGCTTGTCTTTGCTCCTGTGTGCTCGCGCACTCTAGCCTTTTCCACTTATTTTTATTTTTGATTTATTTTTGATTTATTCTGTCAATTTTAAAAAAAAATACGCATCGTGCTGTGCTGTTTGTGTTTGCTTGAGTGCATTCGTGCGCTCTCGCTTTCTCCACTTTACAATTTTTTTGTTATTATTTATCTATTCCTGAGAGTTTATATTATTTTTTATTTGTTTATTTAAATGAAGTCGACCAGTTGCCTGCCCTTCCTTCCATTATCCGTCACCGAGACAAACTGAACAAAGTTCTGAGGTCGACCTTGTAAAGATAAGGATTCAGGTCTGTCTGCTGTTTACCTTTGCTCCTGCCCCCACTGCCCTTCTCTCCACATTTATGTGTTTGTTTGTTTGTCTATCTATCTTTTGGGTTTTTATTTCTAATGAGGTCGACCAGTTGTCTATTTATTATTTTTTTTACTACGCTTCAAGCTGCGCTGCTTGTCTTTGCTCCTGTGTGCTCGCGCACTTTCGCCTTTTCAACTTATTTTTATTTTTGATTTATTTTTGATTTATTTTGTCAATTAAAAAAAAATATGCATCGTGCTGTGCTGTTTGTGTTTGCTTGAGTGCATTCGCGGGCTCTCGCTTTCTCCACTTTACAATTTTTTTGTTATTATTTCTCTATTCCTGAGAGTTTATCTTATTTTTTATTTGTTTATTTAAATGAAGTCGACCAGTTGCCTGCCCTTCCTTCCATTATCCGTCACCGAGACAAACTGAACAAAGTTCTGAGGTCGACCTTGTAAAGATAAGGATTCAGGTCTGTCTGCTGTTTACCTTTGCTCCTGCGCGCACTGCCCTTCTCTCCACATTTATGTTTTTGTTTGTTTGTCTATCTAATCTTTTGGGTTTTTATTTCTAATGAGGTCGACCAGTTGTCTATTTATTATTTTTTTTACTACGCATCAAGTAGCGCTGCTTGTCTTTGCTCCTGTGTGCTCGCGCACTCTCGCCTTTTCCACTTATTTTTATTTTTGATTTATTTTTGATATATTTTGTCAATTAAAAAAAATACGCATCGTGCTGTGCTGTTTGTGTTTGCTTGAGTGCATTCGCGCGCTCTCGCTTTCTCCACTTTACAATTTTTTTGTTATTATTTATCTATTCCTGAGAGTTTATCTTATTTTTTATTTGTTTATTAAAATGAAGTCGACCAGTTGCCTGCCCTTCCTTCCATTATCCGTCACCGAGACAAACTGAACAAAGTTCTGAGGTCGACCTTGTAAAGATAAGGATTCAGGTCTGTCTGCTGTTTACCTTTGCTCCTGCGCGCACTGCCCTTCTCTCCACATTTATGTGTTTGTTTGTTTGTCTATCTAATCTTTTGGGTTTTTATTTCTAATGAGGTCGACCAGTTGTCTATTTATTATTTTTTTTACTACGCATCAAGCTGCGCTGCTTGTCTTTGCTCCTGTGTGCTCGCGCACTCTCGCCTTTTCCACTTATTTTTATTTTTGATTTATTTTTGATTTATTTTGTCAATTTAAAAAAAATACGCATCGTGCTGTGCTGTTTGTGTTTGCTTGAGTGCATTCGCGGGCTCTCGCTTTCTCCACTTTACAATTTTTTTGTTATTATTTATCTATTCCTGAGAGTTTATCTTATTTTTTATTTGTTTATTTAAATGAAGTCGACCAGTTGCCTGCCCTTCCTTCCATTATCCGTCACCGAGACAAACTGAACAAAGTTCTGAGGTCGACCTTGTAAACATAAGGATTCAGGTCTGTCTGCTGTTTACCTTTGCTCCTGCGCGCACTGCCCTTCTCTCCACATTCATGTGTTTGTTTGTTTGTCTATTTAATCTTTTGGGTTTTTATATCTAATGAGGTCGACCAGTTGTCTATTTATTATTTTTTTACTACGCATCAGGATGCGCTGCTTGTCTTTGCTCCTGTGTGCTCGCGCACTCTCGCCTTTTCCACTTATTTTTATTTTTGATTTATTTTTGATTTATTTTGTCAATTTTAAAAAAAATACGCATCGTGCTGTGCTGTTTGTGTTTGCTTGAGTGCATTCGTGCGCTCTCGCTTTCTCCACTTTACAATTTTTTTTGTTATAATTTATCTATTCCTGAGAGTTTATATTATTTTTTATTTGTTTATTTAAATGAAGTCGACCAGTTGCCTGCCCTTCCTTCCATTATCCGTCACCGAGACAAACTGAACAAAGTTCTGAGGTCGACCTTGTAAAGATAAGGATTCAGGTCTGTCTGCTGTTTACCTTTGCTCCTGCGCGCACTGCCCTTCTCTCCACATTTATGTGGTTGTTTGTTTGTCTATCTAATCTTTTGGGTTTTTATTTCTAATGAGGTCGACCAGTTGTCTATTTATTATTTTTTTTACTACGCATCAAGCTGCGCTGCTTGTCTTTGCTCCTGTGTGCTCGCGCACTCTCGTCTTTTCCACTTATTTTTATTTTTGATTTATTTTTGATTTATTTTGTCAATTTAAAAAAAAATACGCATCGTGCTGTGCTGTTTGTGTTTGCTTGAGTGCATTCGCGCGCTCTCGCTTTCTCCACTTTACAATTTTTTGTTATTATTTATCTATTCCTGAGAGTTTAACATATTTTTTATTTGTTTATTTAAATGAAGTCGACCAGTTGCCTGCCCTTCCTTCCATTATCCGTCACCGAGACAAACTGAACAAATTTCTGAGGCCGACCTTGTAAAGATAAGGATTCAGGTCTGTCTGCTGTTTACCTTTGCTCCTGCGCGCACTGCCCTTCTCTCCACATTTATGTGTTTGTTTGTTTGTCTATCTAATCTTTTGGGTTTTTATTTCTAATGAGGTCGACCAGTTGTCTATTTATTATTTTTTTTACTACGCATCAAGCTGCGCTGCTTGTCTTTGCTCCTGTGTGCTCGCGCACTCTTGCCTTTTCCACTTATTTTTATTTTTGATTTATTTTTGATTTATTTTGTCAATTAAAAAAATACTCATCGTGCTGTGCTGTTTGTGTTTGCCTGAGTGCATTCGCGCGCTCTCGCTTTCTCCACTTTACAATTTTTTTGTTATTATTTCTCTATTCCTGAGAGTTTATCTTATTTTTTATTTGTTTATTTAAATGAAGTCGACCAGTTGCCTGCCCTTCCTTCCATTATCCGTCACCGAGACAAACTGAACAAAGTTCTGAGGTCGACCTTGTAAACATAAGGATTCAGGTCTGTCTGATGTTTACCTTTGCTCCTGCGCGCACTGCCCTTCTCTCCACATTTATGTGTTTGTTTGTTTGTCTATCTAATCTTTTGGGTTTTTATTTCTAATGAGGTCGACCAGTTGTCTATTTATTATTTTTTTTACTACGCTTCAAGCTGCGCTGCTTGTCTTTGCTCCTGTGTGCTCGCGCACTTTCGCCTTTTCCACTTATTTTTATTTTTGATTTATTTTTGATTTATTTTGTCAATTTAAAAAAAATATGCATCGTGCTGTGCTGTTTGTGTTTGCTTGAGTGCATTCGCGGGCTCTCGCTTTCTCCACTTTACAATTTTTTTGTTATTATTTCTCTATTCCTGAGAGTTTATCTTATTTTTTATTTGTTTATTTAAATGAAGTCGACCAGTTGCCTGCCCTTCCTTCCATTATCCGTCACCGAGACAAACTGAACAAAGTTCTGAGGTCGACCTTGTAAAGATAAGGATTTAGGTCTGTCTGCTGTTTACCTTTGCTCCTGCGCGCACTGCCCTTCTCTCCACATTTATGTTTTTGTTTGTTTGTCTATCTAATCTTTTGGGTTTTTATTTCTAATGAGGTCGACCAGTTGTCTATTTATTATTTTTTTTTACTACGCATCAAGTAGCGCTGCTTGTCTTTGCTCCTGTGTGCTCGCGCACTCTCGCCTTTTCCACTTATTTTTATTTTTGATTTATTTTTGATATATTTTGTCAATTAAAAAAAATACGCATCGTGCTGTGCTGTTTGTGTTTGCTTGAATGCATTCGCGCGCTCTCGCTTTCTCCACTTTACAATTTTTTTGTTATTATTTATCTATTCCTGAGAGTTTATCTTATTTTTTATTTGTTTATTAAAATGAAGTCGACCAGTTGCCTGCCCTTCCTTCCATTATCCGTCACCGAGACAAACTGAACAAAGTTCTGAGGTCGACCTTGTAAAGATAAGGATTCAGGTCTGTCTGCTGTTTACCTTTGCTCCTGCGCGCACTGCCCTTCTCTCCACATTTATGTGTTTGTTTGTTTGTCTATCTAATCTTTTGGGTTTTTATTTCTAATGAGGTCGACCAGTTGTCTATTTATTATTTTTTTTACTACGCATCAAGCTGCGCTGCTTGTCTTTGCTCCTGTGTGCTCGCGCACTCTCGCCTTTTCCACTTATTTTTATTTTTGATTTATTTTTGATTTATTTTGTCAATTTAAAAAAAATACGCATCGTGCTGTGCTGTTTGTGTTTGCTTGAGTGCATTCGCGGGCTCTCGCTTTCTCCACTTTACAATTTTTTTGTTATTATTTATCTATTCCTGAGAGTTTATCATATTTTTTATTTGTTTATTTAAATGAAGTCGACCAGTTGCCTGCCCTTCCTTCCATTATCCGTCACCGAGACAAACTGAACAAAGTTCTGAGGTCGACCTTGTAAAGATAAGGATTCAGGTCTGTCTGCTGTTTACCTTTGCTCCTGCGCGCACTGCCCTTCTCTCCACATTCATGTGTTTGTTTGTTTGTCTATTTAATCTTTTGGGTTTTTATATCTAATGAGGTCGACCAGTTGTCTATTTATTATTTTTTTACTACGCATCAGGATGCGCTGCTTGTCTTTGCTCCTGTGTGCTCGCGCACTCTAGCCTTTTCCACTTATTTTTATTTTTGATTTATTTTTGATTTATTTTGTCAATTTTAAAAAAAAATACGCATCGTGCTGTGCTGTTTGTGTTTGCTTGAGTGCATTCGTGCGCTCTCGCTTTCTCCACTTTACAATTTTTTTTGTTATTATTTCTCTATTCCTGAGAGTTTACCTTATTTTTTATTTGTTTATTTAAATGAAGTCGACCAGTTGCCTGCCCTTCCTTCCATTATCCGTCACCGAGACAAACTGAACAAAGTTCTGAGGTCGACCTTGTAAAGATAAGGATTCAGGTCTGTCTGCTGTTTACCTTTGCTCCTGCCCCCACTGCCCTTCTCTCCACATTTATGTGTTTGTTTGTTTGTCTATCTAATCTTTTGGGTTTTTATTTCTAATGAGGTCGACCAGTTGTCTATTTATTATTTTTTTTACTACGCATCAAGCTGCGCTGCTTGTCTTTGCTCCTGTGTGCTCGCGCACTCTTGCCTTTTCCACTTATTTTTATTTTTGATTTATTTTTGATTTATTTTGTCAATTAAAAAAAAATACGCATCGTGCTGTGCTGTTTGTGTTTGCCTGAGTGCATTCGCGCGCTCTCGCTTTCTCCACTTTACAATTTTTTTGTTATTATTTATCTATTCCTGAGAGTTTATCTTATTTTTTATTTGTTTATTTAAATGAAGTCGACCAGTTGCCTGCCCTTCCTTCCATTATCCGTCACCGAGACAAACTGAACAAAGTTCTGAGGTCGACCTTGTAAACATAAGGATTCAGGTCTGTCTGCTGTTTACCTTTGCTCCTGCGCGCACTGCCCTTCTCTCCACATTCATGTGTTTGTTTGTTTGTCTATTTAATCTTTTGGGTTTTTATTTCTAATGAGGTCGACCAGTTGTCTATTTATTATTTTTTTACTACGCATCAGGATGTGCTGCTTGTCTTTGCTCCTGTGTGCTCGCGCACTCTAGCCTTTTCCACTTATTTTTATTTTTGATTTATTTTTGATTTATTTTGTCAATTTAAAAAAAAATACGCATCGTGCTGTGCTGTTTGTGTTTGCTTGAGTGCATTCGTGCGCTCTCGCTTTCTCCACTTTACAATTTTTTTTTGTTATTATTTATCTATTCCTGAGAGTTTATATTATTTTTTATTTGTTTATTTAAATGAAGTCGACCAGTTGCCTGCCCTTCCTTCCATTATCCGTCACCGAGACAAACTGAACAAAGTTCTGAGGTCGACCTTGTAAAGATAAGGATTCAGGTCTGTCTGCTGTTTACCTTTGCTACTGCCCCCACTGCCCTTCTCTCCACATTTATGTGTTTGTTTGTTTGTCTATCTATCTTTTGGGTTTTTATATCTAATGAGGTCGACCAGTTGTCTATTTATTATTTTTTTACTACGCATCAGGATGCGCTGCTTGTCTTTGCTCCTGTGTGCTCGCGCACTCTCGTCTTTTCCACTTATTTTTATTTTTGATTTATTTTTGATTTATTTTGTCAATTTTAAAAAAAAATACGCATCGTGCTGTGCTGTTTGTGTTTGCTTGAGTGCATTCGCGCGCTCTCGCTTTCTCCACTTTCCATTTTTTTTTATTATTTATCTATTCCTGAGAGTTTATCATATATTTTATTTGTTTATGTAAATGAAGTCGACCAGTTGCCTGCCCTTCCTTCCATTATCCGTCACCGAGACAAACTGAACAAAGTTCTGAGGTCGACCTTGTAAAGATAAGGATTCAGGTCTGTCTGCTGTTTACCTTTGCTCCTGCGCGCACTGCCCTTCTCTCCACATTTATGTGTTTGTTTGTTTGTCTATCTAATCTTTTGGGTTTTTATTTCTAATGAGGTCGACCAGTTGTCTATTTATTATTTTTTTTACTACGCATCAAGCTGCGCTGCTTGTCTTTGCTCCTGTGTGCTCGCGCACTCTCGCCTTTTCCACTTATTTTTATTTTTGATTTATTTTTGATTTATTTTGTCAATTTAAAAAAAATACGCATCGTGCTGTGCTGTTTGTGTTTGCTTGAGTGCATTCGCGCGCTCTCGCTTTCTCCACTTTACAATTTTTTTGTTATTATTTATCTATTCCTGAGAGTTTATCTTATTTTTTATTTGTTTATTTAAATGAAGTCGACCAGTTGCCTGCCCTTCCTTCCATTATCCGTCACCGAGACAAACTGAACAAAGTTCTGAGGTCGACCTTGTAAAGATAAGGATTCAGGTCTGTCTGCTGTTTACCTTTGCTCCTGCGCGCACTGCCCTTCTCTCCACATTTATGTGTTTGTTTGTTGTCTATCTAATCTTTTGGGTTTTTATTTCTAATGAGGTCGACCAGTTGTCTATTTATTATTTTTTTTACTACGCATCAAGCTGCGCTGCTTGTCTTTGCTCCTGTGTGCTCGCGCACTCTCGCCTTTTCCACTTATTTTTATTTTTGATTTATTTTTGATATATTTTGTCAATTAAAAAAAATACGCATCGTGCTGTGCTGTTTGTGTTTGCTTGAGTGCATTCGCGCGCTCTCGCTTTCTCCACTTTACAAATTTTTTGTTATTATTTATCTATTCCTGAGAGTTTATCTTATTTTTTATTTGTTTATTAAAATGATTTCGACCAGTTGCCTGCCCTTCCTTCCATTATCCGTCACCGAGACAAACTGAACAAAGTTCTGAGGTCGACCTTGTAAAGATAAGGATTCAGGTCTGTCTGCTGTTTACCTTTGCTCCTGCGCGCACTGCCCTTCTCTCCACATTTATGTGTTTGTTTGTTTGTCTATCTAATCTTTTGGGTTTTTATTTCTAATGAGGTCGACCAGTTGTCTATTTATTATTTTTTTTACTACGCATCAAGCTGCGCTGGTTGTCTTTGTTCCTGTGTGCTCGCGCACTCTCGCCATTTCCACTTATTTTTATTTTTGATTTATTTTTGATTTATTTTGTCAATTTAAAAAAAATACGCATCGTACTGTGCTGTTTGTGTTTGCTTGAGTGCATTCGCGCGCTCTCACTTTCTCCACTTTACAATTTTTTTGTTATTATTTATCTATTCCTGAGAGTTTATCTTATATTTTATTTGTTTATTTAAATGAAGTCGACCAGTTGCCTGCCCTTCCTTCCATTATCCGTCACCGAGACAAACTGAACAAAGTTGTGAGGTCGACCTCGTAAAGATAAGGATTCAGGTCTGTCTGCTGTTTACCTTTGCTCCTGCGCGCACTGCCCTTCTCTCCACATTTATGTGGTTGTTTGTTTGTCTATCTAATCTTTTGGGTTTTTATTTCTAATGAGGTCGACCAGTTGTCTATTTATTATTTTTTTTACTACGCATCAAGCTGCGCTGCTTGTCTTTGCTCCTGTGTGCTCGCGCACTCTCGTCTTTTCCACTTATTTTTATTTTTGATTTATTTTTGATTTATTTTGTCAATTTTAAAAAAAAATACGCATCGTGCTGTGCTGTTTGTGTTTGCTTGAGTGCATTCGCGCGCTCTCGCTTTCTCCACTTTACAATTTTTTTGTTATTATTTATCTATTCCTGAGAGTTTAACATATTTTTTATTTGTTTATTTAAATGAAGTCGACCAGTTGCCTGCCCTTCCTTCCATTATCCGTCACCGAGACAAACTGAACAAATTTCTGAGGTCGACCTTGTAAAGATAAGGATTCAGGTCTGTCTGCTGTTTACCTTTGCTCCTGCGCGCACTGCCCTTCTCTCCACATTTATGTGTTTGTTTGTTTGTCTATCTAATCTTTTGGGTTTTTATTTCTAATGAGGTCGACCAGTTGTCTATTTATTATTTTTTTTACTACGCATCAAGCTGCGCTGCTTGTCTTTGCTCCTGTGTGCTCGCGCACTCTTGCCTTTTCCACTTATTTTTATTTTTGATTTATTTTTGATTTATTTTGTCAATTAAAAAAAAATACGCATCGTGCTGTGCTGTTTGTGTTTGCCTGAGTGCATTCGCGCGCTCTCGCTTTCTCCACTTTACAATTTTTCTGTTATTATTTGTCTATTCCTGAGAGTTTATCTTATTTTTTATTTGTTTATTTAAATGAAGTCGACCAGTTGCCTGCCCTTCCTTCCATTATCCGTCACCGAGACAAACTGAACAAAGTTCTGAGGTCGACCTTGTAAACATAAGGATTCAGGTCTGTCTGATGTTTACCTTTGCTCCTGCGCGCACTGCCCTTCTCTCCACATTCATGTGTTTGTTTGTTTGTCTATTTAATCTTTTGGGTTTTTATTTCTAATGAGGTCGACCAGTTGTCTATTTATTATTTTTTTACTACGCATCAGGATGCGCTGCTTGTCTTTGCTCCTGTGTGCTCGCGCACTCTAGCCTTTTCCACTTATTTTTATTTTTGATTTATTTTTGATTTATTCTGTCAATTTTAAAAAAAAATACGCATCGTGCTGTGCTGTTTGTGTTTGCTTGAGTGCATTCGTGCGCTCTCGCTTTCTCCACTTTACAATTTTTTTGTTATTATTTATCTATTCCTGAGAGTTTATATTATTTTTTATTTGTTTATTTAAATGAAGTCGACCAGTTGCCTGCCCTTCCTTCCATTATCCGTCACCGAGACAAACTGAACAAAGTTCTGAGGTCGACCTTGTAAAGATAAGGATTCAGGTCTGTCTGCTGTTTACCTTTGCTCCTGCCCCCACTGCCCTTCTCTCCACATTTATGTGTTTGTTTGTTTGTCTATCTATCTTTTGGGTTTTTATTTCTAATGAGGTCGACCAGTTGTCTATTTATTATTTTTTTTACTACGCTTCAAGCTGCGCTGCTTGTCTTTGCTCCTGTGTGCTCGCGCACTTTCGCCTTTTCCACTTATTTTTATTTTTGATTTATTTTTGATTTATTTTGTCAATTAAAAAAAAATATGCATCGTGCTGTGCTGTTTGTGTTTGCTTGAGTGCATTCGCGGGCTCTCGCTTTCTCCACTTTACAATTTTTTTGTTATTATTTCTCTATTCCTGAGAGTTTATCTTATTTTTTATTTGTTTATTTAAATGAAGTCGACCAGTTGCCTGCCCTTCCTTCCATTATCCGTCACCGAGACAAACTGAACAAAGTTCTGAGGTCGACCTTGTAAAGATAAGGATTCAGGTCTGTCTGCTGTTTACCTTTGCTCCTGCGCGCACTGCCCTTCTCTCCACATTTATGTTTTTGTTTGTTTGTCTATCTAATCTTTTGGGTTTTTATTTCTAATGAGGTCGACCAGTTGTCTATTTATTATTTTTTTTACTACGCATCAAGTAGCGCTGCTTGTCTTTGCTCCTGTGTGCTCGCGCACTCTCGCCTTTTCCACTTATTTTTATTTTTGATTTATTTTTGATATATTTTGTCAATTAAAAAAAATACGCATCGTGCTGTGCTGTTTGTGTTTGCTTGAGTGCATTCGCGCGCTCTCGCTTTCTCCACTTTACAATTTTTTTGTTATTATTTATCTATTCCTGAGAGTTTATCTTATTTTTTATTTGTTTATTAAAATGAAGTCGACCAGTTGCCTGCCCTTCCTTCCATTATCCGTCAACGAGACAAACTGAACAAAGTTCTGAGGTCGACCTTGTAAAGATAAGGATTCAGGTCTGTCTGCTGTTTACCTTTGCTCCTGCGCGCACTGCCCTTCTCTCCACATTTATGTGTTTGTTTGTTTGTCTATCTAATCTTTTGGGTTTTTATTTCTAATGAGGTCGACCAGTTGTCTATTTATTATTTTTTTTACTACGCATCAAGCTGCGCTGCTTGTCTTTGCTCCTGTGTGCTCGCGCACTCTCGCCTTTTCCACTTATTTTTATTTTTGATTTATTTTTGATTTATTTTGTCAATTTAAAAAAAATACGCATCGTGCTGTGCTGTTTGTGTTTGCTTGAGTGCATTCGCGGGCTCTCGCTTTCTCCACTTTACAATTTTTTTGTTATTATTTATCTATTCCTGAGAGTTTATCTTATTTTTTATTTGTTTATTTAAATGAAGTCGACCAGTTGCCTGCCCTTCCTTCCATTATCCGTCACCGAGACAAACTGAACAAAGTTCTGAGGTCGACCTTGTAAAGATAAGGATTCAGGTCTGTCTGCTGTTTACCTTTGCTCCTGCGCGCACTGCCCTTCTCTCCACATTCATGTGTTTGTTTGTTTGTCTATTTAATCTTTTGGGTTTTTATATCTAATGAGGTCGACCAGTTGTCTATTTATTATTTTTTTACTACGCATCAGGATGCGCTGCTTGTCTTTGCTCCTGTGTGCTCGCGCACTCTCGCCTTTTCCACTTATTTTTATTTTTGATTTATTTTTGATTTATTTTGTCAATTTAAAAAAAATACGCATCGTGCTGTGCTGTTTGTGTTTGCTTGAGTGCATTCGTGCGCTCTCGCTTTCTCCACTTTACAATTTTTTTTGTTATAATTTATCTATTCCTGAGAGTTTATATTATTTTTTATTTGTTTATTTAAATGAAGTCGACCAGTTGCCTGCCCTTCCTTCCATTATCCGTCACCGAGACAAACTGAACAAAGTTCTGAGGTCGACCTTGTAAAGATAAGGATTCAGGTCTGTCTGCTGTTTACCTTTGCTCCTGCGCGCACTGCCCTTCTCTCCACATTTATGTGTTTGTTTGTTTGTCTATCTAATCTTTTGGGTTTTTATTTCTAATGAGGTCGACCTGTTTTCTATTTATTATTTTTTTTACTACGCATCAAGCTGGGCTGCTTGTCTTTGCTCCTGTGTGCTCGCGCACTCTCGCCTTTTCCACTTATTTTTATTTTTTATTTATTTTTGATATATTTTGTCAATTAAAAAAAATACGCATC
>NW_025958522.1:0-29039 GCF_023159225.1 Perognathus longimembris pacificus | reverse complement strand
AAAATAAGATAAACTCTCAGGAATAGATAAATAATAACAAAAAAATTGTAAAGTGGAGAAAGCGAGAGCGCGCGAATGCACTCAAGCAAACACAAACAGCACAGCACGATGCGTATTTTTTTAAAAAAATTGACAAAATAAATCAAAAATAAATCAAAAATAAAAATAAGTGGAAAAGGCGAGAGTGCGCGAGCACACAGGAGCAAAGACAAGCAGCGCAGCTTGATGCGTAGTAAAAAAAATAATAAATAGACAACTGGTCGACCTCATTAGAAATAAAAACCCAAAAGATTAGATAGACAAACAAACAAACACATAAATGTGGAGAGAAGGGCAGTGCGCGCAGGAGCAAAGGTAAACAGCAGACAGACCTGAATCCTTATCTTTACAAGGTCGACCTCAGAACTTTGTTCAGTTTGTCTCGGTGACGGATAATGGAAGGAAGGGCAGGCAACTGGTCGACTTCATTTAAATAAACAAATAAAAAATAAGATAAACTCTCAGGAATAGATAAATAATAACAAAAAAATTGTAAAGTGCAGAAAGCGAGAGCGCGCGAATGCACTCAAGCAAACACAAACAGCACAGCACGATGCGTATTTTTTTTAATTGACAAAATAAATAAAAAATAAATCAAAAATAAAAATAAGTGGAAAAGGCGAGAGTGCGCGAGCACACAGGAGCAAAGACAAGCAGCGCAGCTTGATGCGTAGTAAAAAAAATAATAAATAGACAACTGGTCGACCTCATTAGAAATAAAAACCCAAAAGATTAGATAGACAAACAAACAAACACATAAATGTGGAGAGAAGGGCAGTGCGCGCAGGAGCAAAGGTAAACAGCAGACAGACCTGAATCCTTATCTTTACAAGGTCGACCTCAGAACTTTGTTCAGTTTGTCTCGGTGACGGATAATGGAAGGAAGGGCAGGCAACTGGTCGACTTCATTTAAATAAACAAATAAAAATAAGATAAACTCTCAGGAATAGATAAATAATAACAAAAAAATTGTAAAGTGGAGAAAGCGAGAGCGCGCGAATGCACTCAAGCAAACACAAACAGCACAGCACGATGCGTATTTTTTTAAAAAATTGACAAAATAAATCAAAAATAAATCAAAAATAAAAATAAGTGGAAAAGGCGAGAGTGCGCGAGCACACAGGAGCAAAGACAAGCAGCGCAGCTTGATGCGTAGTAAAAAAAATAATAAATAGACAACTGGTCGACCTCATTAGAAATAAAAACCCAAAAGATTAGATAGACAAACAAACAAACACATAAATGTGGAGAGAAGGGCAGTGAGCGCAGGAGCAAAGGTAAACAGCAGACAGACCTGAATCCTTATCTTTACAAGGTCGACCTCAGAACTTTGTTCAGTTTGTCTCGGTGACGGATAATGGAAGGAAGGGCAGGCAACTGGTCGACTTCATTTAAATAAACAAATAAAAAATAAGATAAACTCTCAGGAATAGATAAATAATAACAAAAAAATTGTAAAGTGGAGAAAGCGAGAGCGCGCGAATGCACTCAAGCAAACACAAACAGCACAGCACGATGCGTATTTTTTTTTAAATTGACAAAATAAATCAAAAATAAATCAAAAATAAAAATAAGTGGAAAAGGCGAGAGTGCGCGAGCACACAGGAGCAAAGACAAGCAGCGCAGCTTGATGCGTAGTAAAAAAAATAATAAATAGACAACTGGTCGACCTCATTAGAAATAAAAACCCAAAAGATTAGATAGACAAACAAACAAACACATAAATGTGGAGAGAAGGGCAGTGCGCGCAGGAGCAAAGGTAAACAGCAGACAGACCTGAATCCTTATCTTTACAAGGTCGACCTCAGAACTTTGTTCAGTTTGTCTCGGTGACGGATAATGGAAGGAAGGGCAGGCAACTGGTCGACTTCATTTAAATAAACAAATAAAAAATAAGATAAACTCTCAGGAATAGATAAATAATAACAAAAAAATTGTAAAGTGGAGAAAGCGAGAGCGCGCGAATGCACTCAAGCAAACACAAACAGCACAGCACGATGCGTATTTTTTTAAAAAATTGACAAAATAAATCAAAAATAAATCAAAAATAAAAATAAGTGGAAAAGGCGAGAGTGCGCGAGCACACAGGAGCAAAGACAAGCAGCGCAGCTTGATGCGTAGTAAAAAAAAATAATAAATAGACAACTGGTCGACCTCATTAGAAATAAAAACCCAAAAGATTAGATAGACAAACCAACAAACACATAAATGTGGAGAGAAGGGCAGTGCGGGCAGGAGCAAAGGTAAACAGCAGACAGACCTGAATCCTTATCTTTACAAGGTCGACCTCAGAACTTTGTTCAGTTTTTCTCGGTGACGGATAATGGAAGGAAGGGCAGGCAACTGGTCGACTTCATTTAAATAAACAAATAAAAAATAATATAAACTCTCAGGAATAGATAAATAATAACAAAAAAATTGTAAAGTGGAGAAAGCGAGAGCGCGCGAATGCACTCAAGCAAACACAAACAGCACAGCAGGATGCGTATTTTTTTTAAAAAATTGACAAAATAAATCAAAAATAAATCAAAAATAAAAATAAGTGGAAAAGGCGAGAGTGCGCGAGCACACAGGAGCAAAGACAAGCAGCGCAGCTTGATGCGTAGTAAAAAAAATAATAAATAGACAACTGGTCGACCTCATTAGAAATAAAAACCCAAAAGATTAGATAGACAAACAAACAAACACATAAATGTGGAGAGAAGGGCAGTGCGCGCAGGAGCAAATGTAAACAGCAGACAGACCTGAATCCTTATCTTTACAAGGTCGACCTCAGAACTTTGTTCAGTTTGTCTCGGTGACGGATAATGGAAGGAAGGGCAGGCAACTGGTCGACTTCATTTAAATAAACAAATAAAAAATAAGATAAACTCTCAGGAATAGATAAATAATAACAAAAAAATTGTAAAGTGCAGAAAGCGAGAGCGCGCGAATGCACTCAAGCAAACACAAACAGCACAGCACGATGCGTATTTTTTAAAAAATTGACAAAATAAATCAAAAATAAATCAAAAATAAAAATAAGTGGAAAAGGCGAGAGTGCGCGAGCACACAGGAGCAAAGACAAGCAGCGCAGCTTGATGCGTAGTAAAAAAAATAATAAATAGACAACTGGTCGACCTCATTAGAAATAAAAACCCAAAAGATTAGATAGACAAACAAACAAACACATAAATGTGGAGAGAAGGGCAGTGCGCGCAGGAGCAAAGGTAAACAGCAGACAGACCTGAATCCTTATCTTTACAAGGTCGACCTCAGAACTTTGTTCAGTTTGTCTCGGTGACGGATAATGGAAGGAAGGGCAGGCAACTGGTCGACTTCATTTAAATAAACAAATAAAAATAAGATAAACTCTCAGGAATAGATAAATAATAACAAAAAAATTGTAAAGTGCAGAAAGCGAGAGCGCGCGAATGCACTCAAGCAAACACAAACAGCACAGCACGATGCGTATTTTTTTTAAAAAATTGACAAAATAAATCAAAAATAAATCAAAAATAAAAATAAGTGGAAAAGGCGAGAGTGCGCGAGCACACAGGAGCAAAGACAAGCAGCGCAGCTTGATGCGTAGTAAAAAAAATAATAAATAGACAACTGGTCGACCTCATTAGAAATAAAAACCCAAAAGATTAGATAGACAAACAAACAAACACATAAATGTGGAGAGAAGGGCAGTGCGCGCAGGAGCAAAGGTAAACAGCAGACAGACCTGAATCCTTATCTTTACAAGGTCGACCTCAGAACTTTGTTCAGTTTGTCTCGGTGACGGATAATGGAAGGAAGGGCAGGCAACTGGTCGACTTCATTTAAATAAACAAATAAAAAATAAGATAAACTCTCAGGAATAGATAAATAATAACAAAAAAATTGTAAAGTGGAGAAAGCGAGAGCGCGCGAATGCACTCAAGCAAACACAAACGGCACAGCACGATGCGTATTTTTTTAAAAAATTGACAAAATAAATCAAAAATAAATCAAAAATAAAAATAAGTGGAAAAGGCGAGAGTGCGCGAGCACACAGGAGCAAAGACAAGCAGCGCAGCTTGATGCGTAGTAAAAAAAATAATAAATAGACAACTGGTCGACCTCATTAGAAATAAAAACCCAAAAGATTAGATAGACAAACAAACAAACACATAAATGTGGAGAGAAGGGCAGTGCGCGCAGGAGCAAAGGTAAACAGCAGACAGACCTGAATCCTTATCTTTACAAGGTCGACCTCAGAACTTTGTTCAGTTTGTCTCGGTGACGGATAATGGAAGGAAGGGCAGGCAACTGGTCGACTTCATTTAAATAAACAAATAAAAAATAAGATAAACTCTCAGGAATAGATAAATAATAACAAAAAAATTGTAAAGTGCACAAAGCGAGAGCGCGCGAAAGCACTCAAGCAAACACAAACAGCACAGCACGATGCGTATTTTTTTTAATTGAGAAAATAAATAAAAAATAAATAAAAAATAACAATAAGTGGAAAAGGCGAGAGTGCGCGAGCACACAGGAGCAAAGACAAGCAGCGCAGCTTGATGCGTAGTAAAAAAAATAATAAATAGACAACTGGTCGACCTCATTAGAAATAAAAACCCAAAAGATTAGATAGACAAACAAACAAACACATAAATGTGGAGAGAAGGGCAGTGCGCGCAGGAGCAAAGGTAAACAGCAGACAGACCTGAATCCTTATCTTTACAAGGTCGACCTCAGAACTTTGTTCAGTTTGTCTCGGTGACGGATAATGGAAGGAAGGGCAGGCAACTGGTCGACTTCATTTAAATAAACAAATAAAAATTAAGATAAACTCTCAGGAATAGATAAATAATAACAAAAAAATTGTAAAGTGCAGAAAGTGAGAGCGCGCGAATGCACTCAAGCAAACACAAACAGCACAGCACGATGCGTATTTTTTTAAAAAATTGACAAAATAAATCAAAAATAAATCAAAAATAAAAATAAGTGGAAAAGGCGAGAGTGCGCGAGCACACAGGAGCAAAGACCAGCAGCGCAGCTTGATGCGTAGTAAAAAAAATAATAAATAGACAACTGGTCGACCTCATTAGAAATAAAAACCCAAAAGATTAGATAAACAAACCAACAAACACATAAATGTGGAGAGAAGGGCAGTGCGGGCAGGAGCAAAGGTAAACAGCAGACAGACCTGAATCCTTATCTTTACAAGGTCGACCTCAGAACTTTGTTCAGTTTTCTCGGTGACGGATAATGGAAGGAAGGGCAGGCAACTGGTACTTCATTTAAATAAACAAATAAAAAATAATATAAACTCTCAGGAATAGATAAATAATAACAAAAAAATTGTAAAGTGGAGAAAGCGAGAGCGCGCGAATGCACTCAAGCAAACACAAACAGCACAGCACGATGCGTATTTTTTTAAAAAATTGACAAAATAAATCAAAAATAAATCAAAAATAAAAATAAGTGGAAAAGGCGAGAGTGCGCGAGCACACAGGAGCAAAGACAAGCAGCGCAGCTTGATGCGTAGTAAAAAAAATAATAAATAGACAACTGGTCGACCTCATTAGAAATAAAAACCCAAAAGATTAGATAGACAAACAAACAAACACATAAATGTGGAGAGAAGGGCAGTGAGCGCAGGAGCAAAGGTAAACAGCAGACAGACCTGAATCCTTATCTTTACAAGGTCGACCTCAGAACTTTGTTCAGTTTGTCTCGGTGACGGATAATGGAAGGAAGGGCAGGCAACTGGTCGACTTCATTTAAATAAACAAATAAAAAATAAGATAAACTCTCAGGAATAGATAAATAATAACAAAAAAATTGTAAAGTGGAGAAAGCGAGAGCGCGCGAATGCACTCAAGCAAACACAAACAGCACAGCACGATGCGTATTTTTTTTAATTGACAAAATAAATCAAAAATAAATAAAAAATAACAATAAGTGGAAAAGGCGAGAGTGCGCGAGCACACAGGAGCAAAGACAAGCAGCGCAGCTTGATGCGTAGTAAAAAAAATAATAAATAGACAACTGGTCGACCTCATTAGAAATAAAAACCCAAAAGATTAGATAGACAAACAAACAAACACATAAATGTGGAGAGAAGGGCAGTGCGCGCAGGAGCAAAGGTAAACAGCAGACAGACCTGAATCCTTATCTTTACAAGGTCGACCTCAGAACTTTGTTCAGTTTGTCTCGGTGACGGATAATGGAAGGAAGGGCAGGCAACTGGTCGACTTCATTTAAATAAACAAATAAAAATTAAGATAAACTCTCAGGAATAGATAAATAATAACAAAAAAATTGTAAAGTGCAGAAAGTGAGAGCGCGCGAATGCACTCAAGCAAACACAAACAGCACAGCACGATGCGTATTTTTTTTAAAAAATTGACAAAATAAATCAAAAATAAATCAAAAATAAAAATAAGTGGAAAAGGCGAGAGTGCGCGAGCACACAGGAGCAAAGACAAGCAGCGCAGCTTGATGCGTAGTAAAAAAAATAATAAATAGACAACTGGTCGACCTCATTAGAAATAAAAACCCAAAAGATTAGATAAACAAACCAACAAACACATAAATGTGGAGAGAAGGGCAGTGCGGGCAGGAGCAAAGGTAAACAGCAGACAGACCTGAATCCTTATCTTTACAAGGTCGACCTCAGAACTTTGTTCAGTTTTTCTCGGTGACGGATAATGGAAGGAAGGGCAGGCAACTGGTACTTCATTTAAATAAACAAATAAAAAATAATATAAACTCTCAGGAATAGATAAATAATAACAAAAAAATTGTAAAGTGGAGAAAGCGAGAGCGCGCGAATGCACTCAAGCAAACACAAACAGCACAGCACGATGCGTATTTTTTTAAAAAATTGACAAAATAAATCAAAAATAAATCAAAAATAAAAATAAGTGGAAAAGGCGAGAGTGCGCGAGCACACAGGAGCAAAGACAAGCAGCGCAGCTTGATGCGTAGTAAAAAAAATAATAAATAGACAACTGGTCGACCTCATTAGAAATAAAAACCCAAAAGATTAGATAGACAAACAAACAAACACATAAATGTGGAGAGAAGGGCAGTGAGCGCAGGAGCAAAGGTAAACAGCAGACAGACCTGAATCCTTATCTTTACAAGGTCGACCTCAGAACTTTGTTCAGTTTGTCTCGGTGACGGATAATGGAAGGAAGGGCAGGCAACTGGTCGACTTCATTTAAATAAACAAATAAAAAATAAGATAAACTCTCAGGAATAGATAAATAATAACAAAAAAATTGTAAAGTGCACAAAGCGAGAGCTCGCGAAAGCACTCAAGCAAACACAAACAGCACAGCACGATGCGTATTTTTTTTAATTGAGAAAATAAATAAAAAATAAATAAAAAATAACAATAAGTGGAAAAGGCGAGAGTGCGCGAGCACACAGGAGCAAAGACAAGCAGCGCAGCTTGATGCGTAGTAAAAAAAATAATAAATAGACAACTGGTCGACCTCATTAGAAATAAAAACCCAAAAGATTAGATAGACAAACAAACAAACACATAAATGTGGAGAGAAGGGCAGTGCGCGCAGGAGCAAAGGTAAACAGCAGACAGACCTGAATCCTTATCTTTACAAGGTCGACCTCAGAACTTTGTTCAGTTTGTCTCGGTGACGGATAATGGAAGGAAGGGCAGGCAACTGGTCGACTTCATTTAAATAAACAAATAAAAATTAAGATAAACTCTCAGGAATAGATAAATAATAACAAAAAAATTGTAAAGTGCAGAAAGTGAGAGCGCGCGAATGCACTCAAGCAAACACAAACAGCACAGCACGATGCGTATTTTTTTAAAAAATTGACAAAATAAATCAAAAATAAATCAAAAATAAAAATAAGTGGAAAAGGCGAGAGTGCGCGAGCACACAGGAGCAAAGACAAGCAGCGCAGCTTGATGCGTAGTAAAAAAAATAATAAATAGACAACTGGTCGACCTCATTAGAAATAAAAACCCAAAAGATTAGATAGACAAACCAACAAACACATAAATGTGGAGAGAAGGGCAGTGCGGGCAGGAGCAAAGGTAAACAGCAGACAGACCTGAATCCTTATCTTTACAAGGTCGACCTCAGAACTTTGTTCAGTTTTCTCGGTGACGGATAATGGAAGGAAGGGCAGGCAACTGGTCGACTTCATTTAAATAAACAAATAAAAAATAATATAAACTCTCAGGAATAGATAAATAATAACAAAAAAATTGTAAAGTGGAGAAAGCGAGAGCGCGCGAATGCACTCAAGCAAACACAAACAGCACAGCACGATGCGTATTTTTTTTAATTGAGAAAATAAATAAAAAATAAATAAAAAATAACAATAAGTGGAAAAGGCGAGAGTGCGCGAGCACACAGGAGCAAAGACAAGCAGCGCAGCTTGATGCGTAGTAAAAAAAATAATAAATAGACAACTGGTCGACCTCATTAGAAATAAAAACCCAAAAGATTAGATAGACAAACAAACAAACACATAAATGTGGAGAGAAGGGCAGTGCGCGCAGGAGCAAAGGTAAACAGCAGACAGACCTGAATCCTTATCTTTACAAGGTCGACCTCAGAACTTTGTTCAGTTTGTCTCGGTGACGGATAATGGAAGGAAGGGCAGGCAACTGGTCGACTTCATTTAAATAAACAAATAAAAATTAAGATAAACTCTCAGGAATAGATAAATAATAACAAAAAAATTGTAAAGTGCAGAAAGTGAGAGCGCGCGAATGCACTCAAGCAAACACAAACAGCACAGCACGATGCGTATTTTTTTAAAAAATTGACAAAATAAATCAAAAATAAATCAAAAATAAAAATAAGTGGAAAAGGCGAGAGTGCGCGAGCACACAGGAGCAAAGACCAGCAGCGCAGCTTGATGCGTAGTAAAAAAAATAATAAATAGACAACTGGTCGACCTCATTAGAAATAAAAACCCAAAAGATTAGATAAACAAACCAACAAACACATAAATGTGGAGAGAAGGGCAGTGCGGGCAGGAGCAAAGGTAAACAGCAGACAGACCTGAATCCTTATCTTTACAAGGTCGACCTCAGAACTTTGTTCAGTTTTCTCGGTGACGGATAATGGAAGGAAGGGCAGGCAACTGGTCGACTTCATTTAAATAAACAAATAAAAATAATATAAACTCTCAGGAATAGATAAATAATAACAAAAAAATTGTAAAGTGGAGAAAGCGAGAGCGCGCGAATGCACTCAAGCAAACACAAACAGCACAGCACGATGCGTATTTTTTTAAAAAATTGACAAAATAAATCAAAAATAAATCAAAAATAAAAATAAGTGGAAAAGGCGAGAGTGCGCGAGCACACAGGAGCAAAGACAAGCAGCGCAGCTTGATGCGTAGTAAAAAAAATAATAAATAGACAACTGGTCGACCTCATTAGAAATAAAAACCCAAAAGATTAGATAGACAAACAAACAAACACATAAATGTGGAGAGAAGGGCAGTGCGCGCAGGAGCAAAGGTAAACAGCAGACAGACCTGAATCCTTATCTTTACAAGGTCGACCTCAGAACTTTGTTCAGTTTGTCTCGGTGACGGATAATGGAAGGAAGGGCAGGCAACTGGTCGACTTCATTTAAATAAACAAATAAAAAATAAGATAAACTCTCAGGAATAGATAAATAATAACAAAAAAATTGTAAAGTGCACAAAGCGAGAGCGCGCGAAAGCACTCAAGCAAACACAAACAGCACAGCACGATGCGTATTTTTTTTAATTGAGAAAATAAATAAAAAATAAATAAAAAATAACAATAAGTGGAAAAGGCGAGAGTGCGCGAGCACACAGGAGCAAAGACAAGCAGCGCAGCTTGATGCGTAGTAAAAAAAATAATAAATAGACAACTGGTCGACCTCATTAGAAATAAAAACCCAAAAGATTAGATAGACAAACAAACAAACACATAAATGTGGAGAGAAGGGCAGTGCGCGCAGGAGCAAAGGTAAACAGCAGACAGACCTGAATCCTTATCTTTACAAGGTCGACCTCAGAACTTTGTTCAGTTTGTCTCGGTGACGGATAATGGAAGGAAGGGCAGGCAACTGGTCGACTTCATTTAAATAAACAAATAAAAATTAAGATAAACTCTCAGGAATAGATAAATAATAACAAAAAAATTGTAAAGTGCAGAAAGTGAGAGCGCGCGAATGCACTCAAGCAAACACAAACAGCACAGCACGATGCGTATTTTTTTTAAAAAATTGACAAAATAAATCAAAAATAAATCAAAAATAAAAATAAGTGGAAAAGGCGAGAGTGCGCGAGCACACAGGAGCAAAGACCAGCAGCGCAGCTTGATGCGTAGTAAAAAAAATAATAAATAGACAACTGGTCGACCTCATTAGAAATAAAAACCCAAAAGATTAGATAAACAAACCAACAAACACATAAATGTGGAGAGAAGGGCAGTGCGGGCAGGAGCAAAGGTAAACAGCAGACAGACCTGAATCCTTATCTTTACAAGGTCGACCTCAGAACTTTGTTCAGTTTTTCTCGGTGACGGATAATGGAAGGAAGGGCAGGCAACTGGTCGACTTCATTTAAATAAACAAATAAAAAATAATATAAACTCTCAGGAATAGATAAATAATAACAAAAAAATTGTAAAGTGGAGAAAGCGAGAGCGCGCGAATGCACTCAAGCAAACACAAACAGCACAGCACGATGCGTATTTTTTTAAAAAATTGACAAAATAAATCAAAAATAAATCAAAAATAAAAATAAGTGGAAAAGGCGAGAGTGCGCGAGCACACAGGAGCAAAGACAAGCAGCGCAGCTTGATGCGTAGTAAAAAAAATAATAAATAGACAACTGGTCGACCTCATTAGAAATAAAAACCCAAAAGATTAGATAGACAAACAAACAAACACATAAATGTGGAGAGAAGGGCAGTGAGCGCAGGAGCAAAGGTAAACAGCAGACAGACCTGAATCCTTATCTTTACAAGGTCGACCTCAGAACTTTGTTCAGTTTGTCTCGGTGACGGATAATGGAAGGAAGGGCAGGCAACTGGTCGACTTCATTTAAATAAACAAATAAAAAATAAGATAAACTCTCAGGAATAGATAAATAATAACAAAAAAATTGTAAAGTGGAGAAAGCGAGAGCGCGCGAATGCACTCAAGCAAACACAAACAGCACAGCACGATGCGTATTTTTTTTAATTGAGAAAATAAATAAAAAATAAATAAAAAATAACAATAAGTGGAAAAGGCGAGAGTGCGCGAGCACACAGGAGCAAAGACAAGCAGCGCAGCTTGATGCGTAGTAAAAAAAATAATAAATAGACAACTGGTCGACCTCATTAGAAATAAAAACCCAAAAGATTAGATAGACAAACAAACAAACACATAAATGTGGAGAGAAGGGCAGTGCGCGCAGGAGCAAAGGTAAACAGCAGACAGACCTGAATCCTTATCTTTACAAGGTCGACCTCAGAACTTTGTTCAGTTTGTCTCGGTGACGGATAATGGAAGGAAGGGCAGGCAACTGGTCGACTTCATTTAAATAAACAAATAAAAATTAAGATAAACTCTCAGGAATAGATAAATAATAACAAAAAAATTGTAAAGTGCAGAAAGTGAGAGCGCGCGAATGCACTCAAGCAAACACAAACAGCACAGCACGATGCGTATTTTTTTAAAAAATTGACAAAATAAATCAAAAATAAATCAAAAATAAAAATAAGTGGAAAAGGCGAGAGTGCGCGAGCACACAGGAGCAAAGACCAGCAGCGCAGCTTGATGCGTAGTAAAAAAAATAATAAATAGACAACTGGTCGACCTCATTAGAAATAAAAACCCAAAAGATTAGATAAACAAACCAACAAACACATAAATGTGGAGAGAAGGGCAGTGCGGGCAGGAGCAAAAGTAAACAGCAGACAGACCTGAATCCTTATCTTTACAAGGTCGACCTCAGAACTTTGTTCAGTGTTTCTTGGTGACGGATAATGGAAGGAAGGGCAGGCAACTGGTCTACTTCATTTAAATAAACAAATAAAAATAATATAAACTCTCAGGAATAGATAAATAATAACAAAAAATTGTAAAGTGGAGAAAGCGAGAGCGCGCGAATGCACTCAAGCAAACACAAACAGCACAGCACGATGGGTATTTTTTTAAAAAATTGACAAAATAAATCAAAAATAAATCAAAAATAAAAATAAGTGGAAAAGGCGAAGTGCGCGAGCACACAGGAGCAAAGAGAAGCAGCGCAGCTTGATGCGTAGTAAAAAAAATAATAAATAGACAACTGGTCGACCTCATTAGAAATAAAAACCCAAAAGATTAGATAGACAAACAAACAAACACATAAATGTGGAGAGAAGGGCAGTGCGCGCAGGAGCAAAGGTACACAGCAGACAGACCTGAATCCTTATCTTTACAAGGTCGACCTCAGAACTTTGTTCAGTTTGTCTCGGTGACGGATAATGGAAGGAAGGGCAGGCAACTGGTCGACTTCATTTAAATAAACAAATAAAAAATAAGATAAACTCTCAGGAATAGATAAATAATAACAAAAAAATTGTAAAGTGCACAAAGCGAGAGCGCGCGAAAGCACTCAAGCAAACACAAACAGCACAGCACGATGCGTATTTTTTTTAATTGAGAAAATAAATAAAAAATAAATAAAAAATAACAATAAGTGGAAAAGGCGAGAGTGCGCGAGCACACAGGAGCAAAGACAAGCAGCGCAGCTTGATGCGTAGTAAAAAAAATAATAAATAGACAACTGGTCGACCTCATTAGAAATAAAAACCCAAAAGATTAGATAGACAAACAAACAAACACATAAATGTGGAGAGAAGGGCAGTGCGCGCAGGAGCAAAGGTAAACAGCAGACAGACCTGAATCCTTATCTTTACAAGGTCGACCTCAGAACTTTGTTCAGTTTGTCTCGGTGACGGATAATGGAAGGAAGGGCAGGCAACTGGTCGACTTCATTTAAATAAACAAATAAAAATTAAGATAAACTCTCAGGAATAGATAAATAATAACAAAAAAATTGTAAAGTGCAGAAAGTGAGAGCGCGCGAATGCACTCAAGCAAACACAAACAGCACAGCACGATGCGTATTTTTTTAAAAAATTGACAAAATAAATCAAAAATAAATCAAAAATAAAAATAAGTGGAAAAGGCGAGAGTGCGCGAGCACACAGGAGCAAAGACCAGCAGCGCAGCTTGATGCGTAGTAAAAAAAATAATAAATAGACAACTGGTCGACCTCATTAGAAATAAAAACCCAAAAGATTAGATAAACAAACCAACAAACACATAAATGTGGAGAGAAGGGCAGTGCGGGCAGGAGCAAAGGTAAACAGCAGACAGACCTGAATCCTTATCTTTACAAGGTCGACCTCAGAACTTTGTTCAGTTTTTCTTGGTGACGGATAATGGAAGGAAGGGCAGGCAACTGGTCTACTTCATTTAAATAAACAAATAAAAATAATATAAACTCTCAGGAATAGATAAATAATAACAAAAAATTGTAAAGTGGAGAAAGCGAGAGCGCGCGAATGCACTCAAGCAAACACAAACAGCACAGCACGATGGGTATTTTTTTAAAAAATTGACAAAATAAATCAAAAATAAATCAAAAATAAAAATAAGTGGAAAAGGCGAAGTGCGCGAGCACACAGGAGCAAAGAGAAGCAGCGCAGCTTGATGCGTAGTAAAAAAAATAATAAATAGACAACTGGTCGACCTCATTAGAAATAAAAACCCAAAAGATTAGATAGACAAACAAACAAACACATAAATGTGGAGAGAAGGGCAGTGAGCGCAGGAGCAAAGGTAAACAGCAGACAGACCTGAATCCTTATCTTTACAAGGTCGACCTCAGAATTTTGTTCAGTTTGTCTCGGTGACGGATAATGGAAGGAAGGGCAGGCAACTGGTCGACTTCATTTAAATAAACAAATAAAAAATAAGATAAACTCTCAGGAATAGATAAATAATATCCAAAAAATTGTAAAGTGGAGAAAGCGAGAGCGCACGAATGCACTCAAGCAAACACAAACGGCACAGCACGATGCGTATTTTTTTTATATTGACAAAATAAATCAAAAATAAATAAAAAATAACAATAAGTGGAAAAGGCGAGAGTGCGCGAGCACACAGGAGCAAAGACAAGCAGCGCAGCTTGATGCGTAGTAAAAAAAATAATAAATAGACAACTGGTCGACCTCATTAGAAATAAAAAACCAAAAGATTAGATAGACAAACAAACAAACACATAAATGTGGAGAGAAGGGCAGTGCGCGCAGGAGCAAAGGTAAACAGCAGACAGACCTGAATCCTTATCTTTACAAGGTCGACCTCAGAACTTTGTTCAGTTTGTCTCGGTGACGGATAATGGAAGGAAGGGCAGGCAACTGGTCGACTTCATTTAAATAAACAAATAAAAATTAAGATAAACTCTCAGGAATAGATAAATAATAACAAAAAAATTGTAAAGTGCAGAAAGTGAGAGCGCGCGAAAGCACTCAAGCAAACACAAACAGCACAGCACGATGCGTATTTTTTTTTAAATTGACAAAATAAATCAAAAATAAATCAAAAATAAAAATAAGTGGAAAAGGCGAGAGTGCGCGAGCACACAGGAGCAAAGACAAGCAGCGCAGCTTGACGCGTAGTAAAAAAAATAATAAATAGACAACTGGTCGACCTCATTAGAAATAAAAACCCAAAAGATTAGATAGACAAACCAACAAACACATAAATGTGGAGAGAAGGGCAGTGCGGGCAGGAGCAAAGGTAAACAGCAGACAGACCTGAATCCTTATCTTTACAAGGTCGACCTCAGAACTTTGTTCAGTTTTTCTCGGTGACGGATAATGGAAGGAAGGGCAGGCAACTGGTCTACTTCATTTAAATAAACAAATAAAAAATAATATAAACTCTCAGGAATAGATAAATAATAACAAAAAAATTGTAAAGTGGAGAAAGCGAGAGCGCGCGAATGCACTCAAGCAAACACAAACAGCACAGCACGATGCGTATTTTTTTAAAAAATTGACAAAATAAATCAAAAATAAATCAAAAATAAAAATAAGTGGAAAAGGCGAGAGTGCGCGAGCACACAGGAGCAAAGACAAGCAGCGCAGCTTGATGCGTAGTAAAAAAAATAATAAATAGACAACTGGTCGACCTCATTAGAAATAAAAACCCAAAAGATTAGATAGACAAACAAACAAACACATAAATGTGGAGAGAAGGGCAGTGCGCGCAGGAGCAAAGGTAAACAGCAGACAGACCTGAATCCTTATCTTTACAAGGTCGACCTCAGAACTTTGTTCAGTTTGTCTCGGTGACGGATAATGGAAGGAAGGGCAGGCAACTGGTCGACTTCATTTAAATAAACAAATAAAAAATAAGATAAACTCTCAGGAATAGATAAATAATAACAAAAAAATTGTAAAGTGCAGAAAGCGAGAGCGCGCGAATGCACTCAAGCAAACACAAACAGCACAGCACGATGCGTATTTTTTTAAAAAATTGACAAAATAAATCAAAAATAAATCAAAAATAAAATAAGTGGAAAAGGCGAGAGTGCGCGAGCACACAGGAGCAAAGACAAGCAGCGCAGCTTGATGCGTAGTAAAAAAAATAATAAATAGACAACTGGTCGACCTCATTAGAAATAAAAACCCAAAAGATTAGATAGACAAACAAACAAACACATAAATGTGGAGAGAAGGGCAGTGCGCGCAGGAGCAAAGGTAAACAGCAGACAGACCTGAATCCTTATCTTTACAAGGTCGACCTCAGAACTTTGTTCAGTTTGTCTCGGTGACGGATAATGGAAGGAAGGGCAGGCAACTGGTCGACTTCATTTAAATAAACAAATAAAAATAAGATAAACTCTCAGGAATAGATAAATAATAACAAAAAAATTGTAAAGTGCAGAAAGGAGAGCGCGCGAATGCACTCAAGCAAACACAAACAGCACAGCACGATGCGTATTTTTTTTAAAAAATTGACAAAATAAATCAAAAATAAATCAAAAATAAAAATAAGTGGAAAAGGCGAGAGTGCGCGAGCACACAGGAGCAAAGACAAGCAGCGCAGCTTGATGCGTAGTAAAAAAAATAATAAATAGACAACTGGTCGACCTCATTAGAAATAAAAACCCAAAAGATTAGATAGACAAACAAACAAACACATAAATGTGGAGAGAAGGGCAGTGCGCGCAGGAGCAAAGGTAAACAGCAGACAGACCTGAATCCTTATCTTTACAAGGTCGACCTCAGAACTTTGTTCAGTTTGTCTCGGTGACGGATAATGGAAGGAAGGGCAGGCAACTGGTCGACTTCATTTAAATAAACAAATAAAAATAAGATAAACTCTCAGGAATAGATAAATAATAACAAAAAAATTGTAAAGTGCAGAAAGCGAGAGCGCGCGAATGCACTCAAGCAAACACAAACAGCACAGCACGATGCGTATTTTTTTAAAAAATTGACAAAATAAATCAAAAATAAATCAAAAATAAAAATAAGTGGAAAAGGCGAGAGTGCGCGAGCACACAGGAGCAAAGAGAAGCAGCGCAGCTTGATGCGTAGTAAAAAAAATAATAAATAGACAACTGGTCGACCTCATTAGAAATAAAAACCCAAAAGATTAGATAGACAAACAAACAAACACATAAATGTGGAGAGAAGGGCAGTGGCGCAGGAGCAAAGGTAAACAGCAGACAGACCTGAATCCTTATCTTTACAAGGTCGACCTCAGAACTTTGTTCAGTTTGTCTCGGTGACGGATAATGGAAGGAAGGGCAGGCAACTGGTCGACTTCATTTAAATAAACAAATAAAAATAAGATAAACTCTCAGGAATAGATAAATAATAACAAAAAAATTGTAAAGTGGAGAAAGCGAGAGCGCGCGAATGCACTCAAGCAAACACAAACAGCACAGCACGATGCGTATTTTTTTAAAAAATTGACAAAATAAATCAAAAATAAATCAAAAATAAAAATAAGTGGAAAAGGCGAGAGTGCGCGAGCACACAGGAGCAAAGACAAGCAGCGCAGCTTGATGCGTAGTAAAAAAAATAATAAATAGACAACTGGTCGACCTCATTAGAAATAAAAACCCAAAAGATTAGATAGACAAACAAACAAACACATAAATGTGGAGAGAAGGGCAGTGCGCGCAGGAGCAAAGGTAAACAGCAGACAGACCTGAATCCTTATCTTTACAAGGTCGACCTCAGAACTTTGTTCAGTTTGTCTCGGTGACGGATAATGGAAGGAAGGGCAGGCAACTGGTCGACTTCATTTAAATAAACAAATAAAAATAAGATAAACTCTCAGGAATAGATAAATAATAACAAAAAAATTGTAAAGTGGAGAAAGCGAGAGCGCGCGAATGCACTCAAGCAAACACAAACAGCACAGCACGATGCGTATTTTTTTTAAAATTGACAAAATAAATGAAAAATAAATCAAAAATAAAAATAAGTGGAAAAGGCGAGAGTGCGCGAGCACACAGGAGCAAAGACAAGCAGCGCAGCTTGATGCGTAGTAAAAAAAATAATAAATAGACAACTGGTCGACCTCATTAGAAATAAAAACCCAAAAGATTAGATAGACAAACAAACAAACACATAAATGTGGAGAGAAGGGCAGTGCGCGCAGGAGCAAAGGTAAACAGCAGACAGACCTGAATCCTTATCTTTACAAGGTCGACCTCAGAACTTTGTTCAGTTTTGTCTCGGTGACGGATAATGGAAGGAAGGGCAGGCAACTGGTCGACTTCATTTAAATAAACAAATAAAAAATAAGATAAACTCTCAGGAATAGATAAATAATAACAAAAAAATTGTAAAGTGGAGAAAGCGAGAGCGCGCGAATGCACTCAAGCAAACACAAACGGCACAGCACGATGCGTATTTTTTTTTAAATTGACAAAATAAATCAAAAATAAATCAAAAATAAAAATAAGTGGAAAAGGCGAGAGTGCGCGAGCACACAGGAGCAAAGACAAGCAGCGCAGCTTGATGCGTAGTAAAAAAAATAATAAATAGACAACTGGTCGACCTCATTAGAAATAAAAACCCAAAAGATTAGATAGACAAACAAACAAACACATAAATGTGGAGAGAAGGGCAGTGCGCGCAGGAGCAAAGGTAAACAGCAGACAGACCTGAATCCTTATCTTTACAAGGTCGACCTCAGAACTTTGTTCAGTTTGTCTCGGTGACGGATAATGGAAGGAAGGGCAGGCAACTGGTCGACTTCATTTAAATAAACAAATAAAAAATAAGATAAACTCTCAGGAATAGATAAATAATAACAAAAAAATTGTAAAGTGGAGAAAGCGAGAGCGCGCGAATGCACTCAAGCAAACACAAACAGCACAGCACGATGCGTATTTTTTAAAAAAATTGACAAAATAAATCAAAAATAAATCAAAAATAAAAATAAGTGGAAAAGGCGAGAGTGCGCGAGCACACAGGAGCAAAGACAAGCAGCGCAGCTTGATGCGTAGTAAAAAAAAATAATAAATAGACAACTGGTCGACCTCATTAGAAATAAAAACCCAAAAGATTGGATAGACAAACAAACAAACACATAAATGTGGAGAGAAGGGCAGTGCGCGCAGGAGCAAAGGTAAACAGCAGACAGACCTGAATCCTTATCTTTACAAGGTCGACCTCAGAACTTTGTTCAGTTTGTCTCGGTGACGGATAATGGAAGGAAGGGCAGGCAACTGGTCGACTTCATTTAAATAAACAAATAAAAAATAAGATAAACTCTCAGGAATAGATAAATAATAACAAAAAAATTGTAAAGTGCACAAAGCGAGAGCGCGCGAAAGCACTCAAGCAAACACAAACAGCACAGCACGATGCGTATTTTTTTTAATTGACAAAATAAATCAAAAATAAATCAAAAATAAAATAAGTGGAAAAGGCGAGAGTGCGCGAGCACACAGGAGCAAAGACAAGCAGCGCAGCTTGATGCGTAGTAAAAAAAATAATAAATAGACAACTGGTCGACCTCATTAGAAATAAAAACCCAAAAGATTAGATAGACAAACAAACAAACACATAAATGTGGAGAGAAGGGCAGTGCGCGCAGGAGCAAAGGTAAACAGCAGACAGACCTGAATCCTTATCTTTACAAGGTCGACCTCAGAACTTTGTTCAGTTTGTCTCGGTGACGGATAATGGAAGGAAGGGCAGGCAACTGGTCGACTTCATTTAAATAAACAAATAAAAAATAAGATAAACTCTCAGGAATAGATAAATAATAACAAAAAAATTGTAAAGTGGAGAAAGCGAGAGCGCGCGAATGCACTCAAGCAAACACAAACGGCACAGCACGATGCGTATTTTTTTTAATTGACAAAATAAATCAAAAATAAATAAAAAATAACAATAAGTGGAAAAGGCGAGAGTGCGCGAGCACACAGGAGCAAAGAAGCAGCGCAGCTTGATGCGTAGTAAAAAAAATAATAAATAGACAACTGGTCGACCTCATTAGAAATAAAAACCCAAAAGATTAGATAGACAAACAAACAAACACATAAATGTGGAGAGAAGGGCAGTGAGCGCAGGAGCAAAGGTAAACAGCAGACAGACCTGAATCCTTATCTTTACAAGGTCGACCTCAGAACTTTGTTCAGTTTGTCTCGGTGACGGATAATGGAAGGAAGGGCAGGCAACTGGTCGACTTCATTTAAATAAACAAATAAAAAATAAGATAAACTCTCAGGAATAGATAAATAATAACAAAAAAATTGTAAAGTGGAGAAAGCGAGAGCGCGCGAATGCACTCAAGCAAACACAAACAGCACAGCACGATGCGTATTTTTTTTTAAATTGACAAAATAAATGAAAAATAAATCAAAAATAAAAATAAGTGGAAAAGGCGAGTGTGCGCGAGCACACAGGAGCAAAGACAAGCAGCGAAGCTTGATGCGTAGTAAAGAAAATAATAAATAGACAACTGGTCGACCTCATTAGAAAAAAAACCCAAAAGATTAGATAGACAAACAAACAAACACATAAATGTGGAGAGAAGGGCAGTGCGCGCAGGAGCAAAGGTAAACAGCAGACAGACCTGAATCCTTATCTTTACAAGGTCGACCTCAGAACTTTGTTCAGTTTGTCTCGGTGACGGATAATGGAAGGAAGGGCAGGCAACTGGTCGACTTCATTTAAATAAACAAATAAAAAATAAGATAAACTCTCAGGAATAGATAAATAATAACAAAAAAATTGTAAAGTGGAGAAAGCGAGAGCGCGCGAATGCACTCAAGCAAACACAAACAGCACAGCACGATGCGTATTTTTTTTAAATTGACAAAATAAATCAAAAATAAATCAAAAATAAAAATAAGTGGAAAAGGCGAGAGTGCGCGAGCACACAGGAGCAAAGACAAGCAGCGCAGCTTAACGCGTAGTAAAAAAATAATAAATAGACAACTGGTCGACCTCATTAGAAATAAAAACCCAAAAGATTAGATAGACAAACCAACAAACACATAAATGTGGAGAGAAAGGCAGTGCGGGCAGGAGCAAAGGAAAACAGCAGACAGACCTGAATCCTTATCTTTACAAGGTCGACCTCAGAACTTTGTTCAGTTTTTCTCGGTGACGGATAATGGAAGGAAGGGCAGGCAACTGGTCGACTTCATTTAAATAAACAAATAAAAAATAATATAAACTCTCAGGAATAGATAAATAATAACAAAATAATTGTAAAGTGGAGAAAGCGAGAGCGCGCGAATGCACTCAAGCAAACACAAACAGCACAGCAGGATGCGTATTTTTTTTAAAAAATTGACAAAATAAATCAAAAATAAATCAAAAATAAAAATAAGTGGAAAAGGCGAAGTGCGCGAGCACACAGGAGCAAAGACAAGCAGCGCAGCTTGATGCGTAGTAAAAAAAATAATAAATAGACAACTGGTCGACCTCATTAGAAATAAAAACCCAAAAGATTAGATAGACAAACAAACAAACACATAAATGTGGAGAGAAGGGCAGTGCGCGCAGGAGCAAATGTAAACAGCAGACAGACCTGAATCCTTATCTTTACAAGGTCGACCTCAGAACTTTGTTCAGGTTGTCTCGGTGACGGATAATGGAAGGAAGGGCAGGCAACTGGTCGACTTCATTTAAATAAACAAATAAAAAATAAGATAAACTCTCAGGAAAAGATAAATAATAACAAAAAAATTGTAAAGTGGAGAAAGCGAGAGCGCGCGAATGCACTCAAGCAAACACAAACAGCACAGCACGATGCGTATTTTTTAAAAAAATTGACAAAATAAATCAAAAATAAATCAAAAATAAAAATAAGTGGAAAAGGCCAGAGTGCGCGAGCACACAGGAGCAAAGACAAGCAGCGCAGCTTGATGCGTAGTAAAAAAAAATAATAAATAGACAACTGGTCGACCTCATTAGAAATAAAAACCCAAAAGATTGGATAGACAAACAAACAAACACATAAATGTGGAGAGAAGGGCAGTGCGCGCAGGAGCAAAGGTAAACAGCAGACAGACCTGAATCCTTATCTTTACAAGGTCGACCTCAGAACTTTGTTCAGTTTGTCTCGGTGACGGATAATGGAAGGAAGGGCAGGCAACTGGTCGACTTCATTTAAATAAACAAATAAAAAATAAGATAAACTCTCAGGAATAGATAAATAATAACAAAAAAATTGTAAAGTGCACAAAGCGAGAGCGCGCGAAAGCACTCAGGCAAACACAAACAGCACAGCACGATGCGTATTTTTTTTTAATTGAGAAAATAAATCAAAAATAAATCAAAAATAAAAATAAGTGGAAAAGGCGAGAGTGCGCGTGCACACAGGAGAAAAGACAAGCAGCGCAGCTTGATGCGTAGTAAAAAAAATAATAAATAGACAACTGGTCGACCTCATTAGAAATAAAAACCCAAAAGATTAGATAGACAAACAAACAAACACATAAATGTGGAGAGAAGGGCAGTGCGCGCAGGAGCAAAGGTAAACAGCAGACAGACCTGAATCCTTATCTTTACAAGGTCGACCTCAGAACTTTGTTCAGTTTGTCTCGGTGACGGATAATGGAAGGAAGGGCAGGCAACTGGTCGACTTCATTTAAATAAACAAATAAAAAATAAGATAAACTCTCAGGAATAGATAAATAATATCCAAAAAATTGTAAAGTGGAGAAAGCGAGAGCGCACGAATGCACTCAAGCAAACACAAACGGCACAGCACGATGCGTATTTTTTTTTATATTGACAAAATAAATCAAAAATAAATAAAAAATAACAATAAGTGGAAAAGGCGAGAGTGCGCGAGCACACAGGAGCAAAGACAAGCAGCGCAGCTTGATGCGAAGTAAAAAAAATAATAAATAGACAACTGGTCGACCTCATTAGAAATAAAAACCCAAAAGATTAGATAGACAAACAAACAAACACATAAATGTGGAGAGAAGGGCAGTGCGCGCAGGAGCAAAGGTAAACAGCAGACAGACCTGAATCCTTATCTTTACAAGGTCTACCTCAGAACTTTGTTCAGTTTGTCTCGGTGACGGATAATGGAAGGAAGGGCAGGCAACTGGTCGACTTCCTTTAAATAAACAAATAAAAATTAAGATAAACTCTCAGGAATAGATAAATAATAACAAAAAAATTGTAAAGTGCAGAAAGTGAGAGCGCGCGAATGGACTCAGGCAAACACAAACAGCACAGCACGATGCGTTTTTTTTTTAAATTGACAAAATAAATCAAAAATATATCAAAAATAAAAATAAGTGGAAAAGGCGAGAGTGCTCGAGCACACAATACCAAAGACAAGCAGCGCAGCTTGATGCGTAGTAAAAAAATAATAAATAGACAACTGGTCGACCTCATTAGAAATAAAAACCCAAAAGATTAGATAGACAAACAAACAAACACATAAATGTGGAGAGAAGGGCAGTGCGGGCAGGAGCAAATGTAAACAGCAGACAGACCTGAATCCTTATCTTTACAAGGTCGACCTCAGAACTTTGTTCAGTTTGTCTCGGTGACGGATAATGGAAGGAAGGGCAGGTAACTGGTCGACTTCATTTAAATAAACAAAAAAAATAAGATAAACTCTCAGGAATAGATAAATAATAACAAAAAAATTGTAAAGTGGAGAAAGCGAGAGCGCGCGAATGCACTCAAGCAAACACAAACAGCACAGCACGATGCGTATTTTTTTTAAATTGACAAAATAAATCAAAAATAAATCAAAAATAAAAATAAGTGGAAAAGGCGAGATTGCGCGAGCACACAGGAGCAAAGACAAGCAGTGCAGCTTGATGCGTAGTAAAAAAAATCATAAATAGAAAACTGGTCGACCTCATTAGAAATAAAAACCCAAAAGATTAGATAGACAAACAAACAAACACATAAATGTGGATAGAAGGGCAGTGCGGGCAGGAGCAAAGATAAACAGCAGACAGACCTGAATCCTTATCTTTACAAGGTCGACCTCAGAACGTTGTTCAGTTTGTCTCGGTGACGGGTAATGGAAGGAAGGGCAGGTAACTGGTCGACTTCATTTAAATAAACAAATAAAAAATAAGATAAACTCTCAGGAATAGATAAATAATAACAAAAAAAATTGTAAAGTGGAGAAAGCGAGAGCGCACGAATGCACTCAAGCAAACACAAACAGCACAGCACGATGCGTATTTTTTTTAAATTGACAAAATAAATAAAAAATAAATCAAAAATAAAAATAAGTGGAAAAGGCGAGACTGCGCGATCACACAGGAGCAAAGACAAGCAGTGCAGCTTGACGCGTAGTAAAAAAAATAATAAATAGACAACTGGTCGACCTCATTAGAAATAAAAACCCAAAAGATTAGATAGACAAACAAACAAACACATAAATGTGGAGAGAAGGGCAGGGCGCGCAGGAGCAAAGGGAACCAGTAGACAGACCTGAATCCTTATCTTTACAATGTCGACCTCAGAACTTTGTTCAGTTTGTCTCGGTGACGGATAAAGGATGGAAGGGCAGGCAACTGTTCGACTTCATTTAAATAAACAAATAAAAAATAAGATAAACTCTCAGGAATAGATAAATAATAACAAAAAAATTGTAAAGTGGAGAAAGCGAGAGAGCGCGAATGCACTCAAGCAAACACAAACAGCACAGCACGATGCGTATTTTTTTTAAAATTGAAAATTAAATCAAAAATAATTCAAAAATAAAAATAAGTGGAAAAGGCGAGAGTGCGGGAGCACACAGGAGCAAAGACAAGCAGCGCAGCTTGATTCGTAGTAAAAAAAATAATAAATAGACAACTGGTCGACCTCATTAGAAATAAAAACCCAAAAGATTAGATAGACAAACAAACAAACACATAAATGTGGAGAGAAGGGCAGTGCGGGCAGGAGCAAAGGTAAACAGCAGACAGACCTGAATGCTTATCTTTACAAGGTCGACCTCAGAACTTTGTTCAGTTTGTCTCGGTGACGGATAATGGAAGGAAGGGCAGGCAACTGGTCGACTTCATTTAAATAAACAAAAAAAAATAAGATAAACTCTCAGGAATAGATAAATAATAACAAAAAAAATGTAAAGTGGAGAAAGCGAGAGCGCGCGAATGCACTCAAGCAAACACAAACAGCACAGCACGATGCGTATTTTTTTTTAAAATTGACAAAATAAATCAAAAATAAATCAAAAATAAAAATAAGTGGAAAAGGCGAGAGTGCGCGAGCACACAGGAGCAAAGACAAGCAGCGAGCTTGATGCGTAGTAAAAAAAATAATAAATAGACAACTGGTCGACCTCATTAGAAATAAAAACCCAAAAGATTAGATAGACAAACAAACAAACACATAAATGTGGAGAGAAGGGCAGTGCGCGCAGGAGCAAAGGTAAACAACAGACAGACCTGAATCCTTATCTTTACAAGGTCGACCTCAGAAATTTGTTCAGTTTTTCTCGGTGACGGATAATGGAAGGAAGGGCCGGCAACTGGTCGACTTCATTTAAATAAACAAATAAAAAATGAGATAAACTCTCAGGAATAGATAAATAATAACAAAAAATTGTAAAGTGGAGAAAGCGAGAGAGCGCGAATGCACTTAAGCAAACACAAACAGCAGAGCACGATGCGTATTTTTTTTTTAATTGGCAATATAAATCGAAAATAAATCAAAAATAAAAATAAGTGGAAAAGGCGAGAGTGCGCGAGCACACAGGAGCAAAGACAAGCAGCGCAGCTTGATGCGTAGTAAAAAAAATAATAAATAGACAACTGGTCGACCTCATTAGAAATATAAACCCAAAAGATTACATAGACAAACAAACAAACACATAAATGTGGAGAGAAGGACAGTGCGCGCAGGAGCAAAGGTATACAGCAGACAGACCTGAATCCTTATCTTTACAAGGTCGACCTCAGAACTTTGTTCAGTTTGTCTCGGTGACGGATAATGGAAGGAAGGGCAGGCAACTGGTCGACTTCATTTAAATAAACAAAAAAAAATAAGATAAACTCTCAGGAATAGATAAATAATAACAAAAAAATTGTAAAGTGGAGAAAGCGAGAGCGCGCGAATGGACTCAGGCAAACACAAACAGCACAGCACGATGCGTTTTTTTTTTTAAATTGACAAAATAAATCAAAAATATATCAAAAATAAAAATAAGTGGAAAAGGCGAGAGTGCTCGAGCACACAATACCAAAGACAAGCAGCGCAGCTTGATGCGTAGTAAAAAAAATAATAAATAGACAACTGGTCGACCTCATTAGAAATAAAAACCCAAAAGATTAGATAGACAAACAAACAAACACATAAATGTGGAGAGAAGGGCAGTGCGGGCAGGAGCAAATGTAAACAGCAGACAGACCTGAATCCTTATCTTTACAAGGTCGACCTCAGAACTTTGTTCAGTTTGTCTCGGTGACGGATAATGGAAGGAAGGGCAGGTAACTGGTCGACTTCATTTAAATAAACAAAAAAAATAAGATAAACTCTCAGGAATAGATAAATAATAACAAAAAAATTGTAAAGTGGAGAAAGCGAGAGCGCGCGAATGCACTCAAGCAAACACAAACAGCACAGCACGATGCGTATTTTTTTTAAATTGACAAAATAAATCAAAATAAATCAAAAATAAAAATAAGTGGAAAAGGCGAGATTGCGCGAGCACACAGGAGCAAAGACAAGCAGTGCAGCTTGATGCGTAGTAAAAAAAATCATAAATAGAAAACTGGTCGACCTCATTAGAAATAAAAACCCAAAAGATTAGATAGACAAACAAACAAACACATAAATGTGGATAGAAGGGCAGTGCGGGCAGGAGCAAAGATAAACAGCAGACAGACCTGAATCCTTATCTTTACAAGGTCGACCTCAGAACGTTGTTCAGTTTGTCTCGGTGACGGGTAATGGAAGGAAGGGCAGGTAACTGGTCGACTTCATTTAAATAAACAAATAAAAAATAAGATAAACTCTCAGGAATAGATAAATAATAACAAAAAAAATTGTAAAGTGGAGAAAGCGAGAGCGCACGAATGCACTCAAGCAAACACAAACAGCACAGCACGATGCGTATTTTTTTTTTAAATTGACAAAATAAATAAAAAATAAATCAAAAATAAAAATAAGTGGAAAAGGCGAGACTGCGCGATCACACAGGAGCAAAGACAAGCAGTGCAGCTTGACGCGTAGTAAAAAAAATAATAAATAGACAACTGGTCGACCTCATTAGAAATAAAAACCCAAAAGATTAGATAGACAAACAAACAAACACATAAATGTGGAGAGAAGGGCAGGGCGCGCAGGAGCAAAGGGAACCAGTAGACAGACCTGAATCCTTATCTTTACAATGTCGACCTCAGAACTTTGTTCAGTTTGTCTCGGTGACGGATAAAGGATGGAAGGGCAGGCAACTGTTCGACTTCATTTAAATAAACAAATAAAAAATAAGATAAACTCTCAGGAATAGATAAATAATAAAAAAAATTGTAAAGTGGAGAAAGCGAGAGAGCGCGAATGCACTCAAGCAAACACAAACAGCACAGCACGATGCGTATTTTTTTTAAAATTGAAAATTAAATCAAAAATAATTCAAAAATAAAAATAAGTGGAAAAGGCGAGAGTGCGGGAGCACACAGGAGCAAAGACAAGCAGCGCAGCTTGATTCGTAGTAAAAAAAATAATAAATAGACAACTGGTCGACCTCATTAGAAATAAAAACCCAAAAGATTAGATAGAGCAAACAAACAAACACATAAATGTGGAGAGAAGGGCAGTGCGGGCAGGAGCAAAGGTAAACAGCAGACAGACCTGAATGCTTATCTTTACAAGGTCGACCTCAGAACTTTGTTCAGTTTGTCTCGGTGACGGATAATGGAAGGAAGGGCAGGCAACTGGTCGACTTCATTTAAATAAACAAAAAAAAATAAGATAAACTCTCAGGAATAGATAAATAATAACAAAAAAAATGTAAAGTGGAGAAAGCGAGAGCGCGCGAATGCACTCAAGCAAACACAAACAGCACAGCACGATGCGTATTTTTTTTTTAAAATTGACAAAATAAATCAAAAATAAATCAAAAATAAAAATAAGTGGAAAAGGCGAGAGTGCGCGAGCACACAGGAGCAAAGACAAGCAGCGAGCTTGATGCGTAGTAAAAAAAATAATAAATAGACAACTGGTCGACCTCATTAGAAATAAAAACCCAAAAGATTAGATAGACAAACAAACAAACACATAAATGTGGAGAGAAGGGCAGTGCGCGCAGGAGCAAAGGTAAACAACAGACAGACCTGAATCCTTATCTTTACAAGGTCGACCTCAGAAATTTGTTCAGTTTTTCTCGGTGACGGATAATGGAAGGAAGGGCCGGCAACTGGTCGACTTCATTTAAATAAACAAATAAAAAATGAGATAAACTCTCAGGAATAGATAAATAATAACAAAAAAATTGTAAAGTGGAGAAAGCGAGAGAGCGCGAATGCACTTAAGCAAACACAAACAGCAGAGCACGATGCGTATTTTTTTTTTAATTGGCAATATAAATCGAAAATAAATCAAAAATAAAAATAAGTGGAAAAGGCGAGAGTGCGCGAGCACACAGGAGCAAAGACAAGCAGCGCAGCTTGATGCGTAGTAAAAAAAATAATAAATAGACAACTGGTCGACCTCATTAGAAATATAAACCCAAAGATTACATAGACAAACAAACAAACACATAAATGTGGAGAGAAGGACAGTGCGCGCAGGAGCAAAGGTATACAGCAGACAGACCTGAATCCTTATCTTTACAAGGTCGACCTCAGAACTTTGTTCAGTTTGTCTCGGTGACGGATAATGGAAGGAAGGGCAGGCAACTGGTCGACTTCATTTAAATAAACAAAAAAAAATAAGATAAACTCTCAGGAATAGATAAATAATAACAAAAAAATTGTAAAGTGGAGAAAGCGAGAGCGCGCGAATGCACTCAAGCAAACACAAACAGCACAGCACGATGCGTATTTTTTTTAAATTGACAAAATAAATCAAAAATAAATCAAAAATAAAAATAAGTGGAAAAGGCGAGAGTGCGCGAGCACACAGGAGCAAAGACAAGCAGCGCAGCTTGATGCGTAGTAAAAAAAATAATAAATAGACAACTGGTCGACCTCATTAGAAATCAAACGCAAAAGATTAGATAGACAAACAAACAAACACATAAATGTGGAGAGAAGGGCAGTGCGCGCAGGAGCAAAGGTAAACAGCAGACAGACCTGAATCCTTATCTTTACAAGGTCGACCTCAGAACTTTGTTCAGTTTGCCTCGGTGACGGATAATGGAAGGAAGGGCAGGCAACTGGTCGCCTTCATTTAAATAAACAAAAAAAAATAAGATAAACTCTCAGGAATAGATAAATAATAACAAAAAAATTGTAAAGTGGAGAAAGCGAGAGCGCGCGAATGCACTCAAGCAAACAGAAACAGCACAGCACGATGCGTATTTTTTTTAAATTGACAAAATAAATCAAAATAAATC